>NC_134498.1:51227147-51389141 GCF_040206685.1 Ascaphus truei
ATGGCAGCGGCCTCTCCCCAGGACAGTATGGCAGCGGTCTCTCCCCAGGACAGTATGGCAGCGGTCTCTCCCCAGGACAGTATGGCAGCCATCTCTCCCCAGGACAGTATGGCAGCGGCCTCTCCCCAGGACAGTATGGCAGCGGCCTCTCCCCAGGACAGTATGGCAGCGGCCTCTCCCCAGGACAGTATGGCAGCGGCCTCTCCCCAGGACAGTATGGCAGAGGTCTCTCCCCAGGACAGTATGGCAGCGGCCTCTCCCCAGGAGCTGCGCTTTAGGGGAGACTTTCCTTACCGTGTAAAAGGCGCCTATATGTTACCCACATTTACTTTCCTGCTCACGGTGAGATACTCCGGTACTTTCCCAACCTCGGTGTTACTGGGCACTGACCTCTGTGTTACCGGGCTCTGACCTCGGTGTTACTGGGCACTGACCTTGGTGTTACTGGGCTCTGACCTCGGTGTTACTGGGCTCTGACCTCGGTGTTACTGGGCTCTGACCTCGGTGTTACTGGGCTCTGACCTTGGTGTTACCGGGCTCTGACCTCGGTGTTACCGGGCTCTGACCTCGGTGTTACCGGGCTCTGACCTCGGTGTTACCGGGCTCTGACCTCTGTGTTACCGGGCTCTGACCTCGGTGTTACCGGGCTCTGACCTCGGTGTTACCGGGCTCTGACCTCGGTGTTACCGGGCTCTGACCTCGGTGTTACCGGGCTCTGACCTCGGTGTTACCGGGCTCTGACCTCGGTGTTACCGGGCTCTGACCTCGGTGTTACCGGGCTCTGACCTCGGTGTTACCGGGCTCTGACCTCGGTGTTACCGGGCTCTGACCTCGGTGTTACCGGGCTCTGACCTCGGTGTTACCGGGCTCTGACCTCGGTGTTACCGGGCTCTGACCTCGGTGGTACCGGGCTCTGACCTCGGTGTTACCGGGCTCTGACCTCGGTGTTACCGGGCTCTGACCTCGGTGTTACCGGGCTCTGACCTCGGTGTTACAGGGCTCTGACCTCGGTGTTACCGGGCTCTGACCTCGGTGTTACCGGGCTCTGACCTCGGTGTTACCGGGCTCTGACCTCGGTGTTACCGGGCTCTGACCTCGGTGTTACCGGGCTCTGACCTCGGTGTTACCGGGCTCTGACCTCGGTGTTACTGGGCTCTGATGACTCCGCGTCCTGTAAACCTTCATCGTTTAGAATTCCAGGCCTGAAATAGACGCGTTACTCACGCTGACCGTTCAACCTTTAAATAGCCGGGAAGATGTTGCGCAGGTGAGCGCTTTCTCTTTGCTGCGTTTACAAGCTGTTTGGGTGGGACTGCCCTTTGCACGTGTGGGGGGGGGGGGGTATCATAGCAAACCTGGGGCAGAATTGCCGCACATTGTGTTCATGTTGTGTCTCTTTGTGTCAGTGTGTCAAGGTCTTTGCTCTAAGTTTTGTGTCACCTTGCGATTCGGGGGGTGACAGAGGGAGGAGTTACGCTCAGATAATGAGATTATAATGAGATGCAGCAAACTCTGCGTCTCCGCGCGTCACTTTTGTATCTTGTATTTGTGTTAAAAAATCCGCCGGGTCCGAGGTGTCGGAAACTTTTCTGGCCGACGATTTGCGTCAGAAACCGCGTCCTACATTTCCCGCAAATACCGTACGAGCAGAAAATGGCGCAAAACACGAAAATAAAGTTCTAATTACACAGCCCAAATACTTTCTTCCACGGGAATCTTTAGCCCAATGTATCGGACCGGCTTCTTCTCTCGGAACCTGCCGGTTCTGGGACTGAGGTTAAGCCCAAAGGTGACAGCGAAACGTGGGAGCAGAACGTGGCAGCGGAACGTGGCAGCAGAACGTGGCAGCAGAACGTGGCAGCGGAACGTGGCAGCGGAACGTGGGATCGGAACGTGGCAGCGGAACGTGGCAGCAGAACGTGGGAGCGGAACGTGGCAGCGGAACGTGGGAGCGCTATTGTGGCAGATGGGGGGGTTTGGAGTAATATTTATTCCCACAACAGCCATGAAATATTACACGTGTAGTGAGCAGAGCACACGGTATAATGTTGCTGTGTATGTTACACGTGTAGTGAGCAGAGCACACGGTATAATGTTGCTGTGTATGTTACACGTGTAGTGAGCAGAGCACACGGTATAATGTTGCTGTGTATGTTACACGTGTAGTGAGCAGAGCACACGGTATAATGTTGCTGTGTATGTTACACATGTAGTGAGCAGAGCACACGGTATAATGTTGCTGTGTATGTTACACGTGTAGTGAGCAGAGCACACAGTATAATGTTGCTGTGTATGTTACACGTGTAGTAAGCAGAGCACACGGTATAATGTTGCTGTGTATGTTACACATGTAGAGAGCAGAGCACACGGTATAATGTTGCTGTGTATGTTACACGTGTAGTAAGCAGAGCACACGGTATAATGTTGCTGTGTATGTTACACATGTAGAGAGCAGAGCACACGGTATAATGTTGCTGTGTATGTTACACGTGTAGTGTGCAGAGCACACGGTATAATATTGCTCTGTATGTTACACGTGTAGTGAGCAGAGCACATGTTGTAATGTTGCTGTGTATGTTACACATGTAGTGAGCAGAGCACACGGTATAATGTTGCTGTGTATGTTACACGTGTAGTGAGCAGAGCAGACGTTGTAATGTTGCTGTGTATGTTACACATGTAGAGAGCAGAGCACACGGTATAATGTTGCTGTGTATGTTACACGTGTAGTGAGCAGAGCACAAGTTGTAATGTTGCTGTGTATGTTACACATGTAGAGAGCAGAGCACACAGTATAATGTTGCTGTGTATGTTACACATGTAGTGAGCAGAGCACACGGTATAATGTTGCTGTGTATGTTACACGTGTAGTGTGCAGAGCACACGGTATAATGTTGCTGTGTATGTTACACGTGTAGAGAGCAGAGCACACGGTATAATGTTGCTGTGTATGTTACACGTGTAGTAAGCAGAGCACACGGTATAATGTTGCTGTGTATGTTACACGTGTAGAGAGCAGAGCACACGGTATAATGTTGCTGTGTATGTTACACGTGTAGTGAGCAGAGCACACGTTGTAATGTTGCTGTGTATGTTACACATGTAGAGAGCAGAGCACACGGTATAATGTTGCTGTGTATGTTACACGTGTAGTGAGCAGAGCACACGTTGTAATGTTGCAGTGTATGTTACACATGTAGAGAGCAGAGCACACAGTATAATGTTGCTGTGTATGTTACACATGTAGTGAGCAGAGCACACGGTATAATGTTGCTGTGTATGTTACACATGTAGCGAGCAGAGCACACGGTATAATGTTGCTGTGTATGTTACACGTGTAGTGAGCAGAGCACACGTTGTAATGTTGCTGTGTATGTTACACATGTAGTGAGCAGAGCACACGGTATAATGTTGCTGTGTATGTTACACGTGTAGTAAGCAGAGCACACGGTATAATGTTGCTGTGTATGTTACACATGTAGCGAGCAGAGCACACGGTATAATGTTGCTGTGTATGTTACACGTGTAGTGAGCAGAGCACACGTTGTAATGTTGCTGTGTATGTTACACATGTAGTGAGCAGAGCACACGGTATAATGTTGCTGTGTATGTTACACGTGTAGTGAGCAGAGCACACGGTATAATGTTGCTGTGTATGTTACACGTGTAGAGAGCAGAGCACACGGTATAATGTTGCTGTGTATGTTACACGTGTAGTAAGCAGAGCACACGGTATAATGTTGCTGTGTATGTTACACGTGTAGAGAGCAGAGCACACGGTATAATGTTGCTGTGTATGTTACACGTGTAGTGAGCAGAGCACACGTTGTAATGTTGCTGTGTATGTTACACATGTAGAGAGCAGAGCACACGGTATAATGTTGCTGTGTATGTTACACGTGTAGTGAGCAGAGCACACGTTGTAATGTTGCTGTGTATGTTACACATGTAGAGAGCAGAGCACACAGTATAATGTTGCTGTGTATGTTACACATGTAGTGAGCAGAGCACACGGTATAATGTTGCTGTGTATGTTACACATGTAGCGAGCAGAGCACACGGTATAATGTTGCTGTGTATGTTACACGTGTAGTGAGCAGAGCACACGTTGTAATGTTGCTGTGTATGTTACACATGTAGTGAGCAGAGCACACGGTATAATGTTGCTGTGTATGTTACACGTGTAGTGTGCAGAGCACACGGTATAATGTTGCTGTGTATGTTACACATGTAGAGAGCAGAGCACACGGTATAATGTTGCTGTGTATGTTACACGTGTAGTGAGCAGAGCACACGGTATAATGTTGCTGTGTATGTTACACGTGTAGAGAGCAGAGCACACGGTATAATGTTGCTGTGTATGTTACACGTGTAGTAAGCAGAGCACACGGTATAATGTTGCTGTGTATGTTACACATGTAGAGAGCAGAGCACACGGTATAATGTTGCTGTGTATGTTACACATGTAGAGAGCAGAGCACACGGTATAATGTTGCTGTGTATGTTACACGTGTAGTGAGCAGAGCACACGGTATAATGATGCTGTGTGTATGTTACACGTGTAGTGAGCAGAGCACACGGTATAATGTTGCTGTGTATGTTACACATGTAGAGAGCAGAGCACACGGTATAATGATGCTGTGTGTATGTTACACGTGTAGTGAGCAGAGCACACGGTATAATGTTGCTGTGTATGTTACACGTGTAGAGAGCAGAGCACACGGTATAATGTTGCTGTGTATGTTACACATGTAGCGAGCAGAGCACACGGTATAATGTTGCTGTGTATGTTACACATGTAGTGAGCAGAGCACACGGTATAATGTTGCTCTGTATGTTACACGTGTAGTGAGCAGAGCACACGTTGTAATGTTGCTGTGTATGTTACACATGTAGTGAGCAGAGCACACAGTATAATGTTGCTGTGTATGTTACACGTGTAGTGAGCAGAGCACACGGGATAATGTTGCTGTGTATGTTACACGTGTAGTGAGCAGAGCACACGGTATAATGTTGCTGTGTATGTTACACATGTAGTGAGCAGAGCACACGGTATAATGATGCTGTGTATGTTACACGTGTAGTGAGCAGAGCACACGGTATAATGTTGCTGTGTGTATGTTACACATGTAGTGAGCAGAGCACACAGTATAATGTTGCTGTGTGTATGTTACACGTGTAGTGAGCAGAGCACACGGTATAATGTTGCTGTGTATGTTACACGTGTAGTGAGCAGAGCACACGGTATAATGATGCTGTGTATGTTACACGTGTAGTGAGCAGAGCACACGGTATAATGTTGCTGTGTGTATGTTACACATGTAGTGAGCAGAGCACACAGTATAATGTTGCTGTGTGTATGTTACACATGTAGTGAGCAGAGCACACGGTATAATGTTGCTGTGTATGTTACACATGTAGTGAGCAGAGCACACGGTATAATGTTGCTGTGTATGTTACACATGTAGTGAGCAGAGCACACGGTATAATGTTGCTGTGTATGTTACACATGTAGTGAGCAGAGCACACGGTATAATGTTGCTGTGTATGTTACACATGTAGTGAGCAGAGCACACGGTATAATGTTGCTGTGTATGTTACACATGTAGTGAGCAGAGCACACGGTATAATGATGCTGTGTGTATGTTACACATGTAGTGAGCAGAGCACACGGTATAATGTTGCTGTGTATGTTACACGTGTAGTGAGCAGAGCACACGGTATAATGTTGCTGTGTATGTTACACATGTAGTGAGCAGAGCACACGGTATAATGTTGCTGTGTATGTTACACGTGTAGTGAGCAGAGCACACGGTATAATGTTGCTGTGTATGTTACACATGTAGTGAGCAGAGCACACGGTATAATGATGCTGTGTATGTTACACGTGTAGTGAGCAGAGCACACGGTATAATGTTGCTGTGTGTATGTTACACATGTAGTGAGCAGAGCACACAGTATAATGTTGCTGTGTATGTTACACGTGTAGTGAGCAGAGCACACGGTATAATGTTGCTGTGTATGTTACACATGTAGTGAGCAGAGCACATGGTATAATGTTGCTGTGTATGTTACACATGTAGTGAGCAGAGCACACGGTATAATGATGCTGTGTGTATGTTACACATGTAGAGAGCAGAGCACACGGTATAATGTTGCTGTGTATGCTACACATGTAGTGAGCAGAGCACACGGTATAATGTTGCTGTGTATGTTACGCATGTAGTGAGCAGAGCACACGGTATAATGTTGCTGTGTATGTTACACGTGTAGTGTGCAGAGCACACGGTATAATGTTGCTGTGTATGTTACACATGTACCGAGCAGAGCACACGGTATAATGTTGCTGTGTATGTTACACGTGTAGAGAGCAGAGCACACGGTATAATGTTGCTCTGTATGTTACACGTGTAGTGAGCAGAGCACACGGTATAATGTTGCTGTGTATGTTACACGTGTAGTGAGCAGAGCACACGGTATAATGTTGCTGTGTATGTTACACGTGTAGTGAGCAGAGCACACGGTATAATGTTGCTGTGTATGTTACACGTGTAGTGTGCAGAGCACATGGTATAATGTTGCTGTGTATGTTACACGTGTAGTGAGCAGAGCACACGGTATAATGTTGCTGTGTATGTTACACGTGTAGTGAGCAGAGCACACGTTATAATGTTGCTGTGTATGTTACACGTGTAGTGAGCAGAGCACACGTTATAATGTTGCTGTGTATGTTACACGTGTAGTGAGCAGAGCACACGGTATAATGTTGCTGTGTATGTTACACGTGTAGTGAGCAGAGCACACGGTATAATGTTGCTGTGTATGTTACACGTGTAGTGTGCAGAGCACACGGTATAATGTTGCTGTGTATGTTACACGTGTAGTGAGCAGAGCACACGTTGTAATGTTGCTGTGTATGTTACACGTGTAGTGAGCAGAGCACACGGTATAATGTTGCTGTGTATGTTACACGTGTAGTGTGCAGAGCACACGGTATAATGTTGCTGTGTATGTTACACGTGTAGTGAGCAGAGCACACGTTATAATGTTGCTGTGTATGTTACACGTGTAGTGAGCAGAGCACACGTTATAATGTTGCTGTGTATGTTACACGTGTAGTGAGCAGAGCACACGGTATAATGTTGCTGTGTATGTTACACGTGTAGTGAGCAGAGCACACGGTATAATGTTGCTGTGTATGTTACACGTGTAGTGTGCAGAGCACACGGTATAATGTTGCTGTGTATGTTACACGTGTAGTGTGCAGAGCACACGGTATAATGTTGCTGTGTATGTTACACGTGTAGTGAGCAGAGCACACGGTATAATGTTGCTGTGTATGTTACACGTGTAGTGAGCAGAGCACACGGTATAATGTTGCTGTGTTTGTTACACGTGTAGTGAGCAGAGCACACGGTATAATGTTGCTGTGTATGTTACACGTGTAGTGAGCAGAGCACACGGTATAATGTTGCTGTGTATGTTACACGTGTAGTGAGCAGAGCACACGGTATAATGTTGCTGTGTATGTTACACGTGTAGTGAGCAGAGCACTCGGTATAATGGTGCTGTGTATGTTACACGTGTAGTGAGCAGAGCACACGGTATAATGTTGCTGTGTAAGATGTGTGTGAAAATGCAAATGTAGCATTTGAAGCGGATCAGAACCAATACAAACGTCAGAAATGTGATGCAAAGAACAGGGAAGAACATGAGATCACACACAGACACACGTGGACATTACACATTGGTACATGCATGACATGCGATCACACGCAGACACACGTGGACATTACACATTGGTACATGCATGACATGCGATCACACGCAGACACACGTGGACATTACACATTGATACATGCATGACATGAGATCACACGCAGACACACGTGGACATTACACATTGGTACATGCATGGTATGAGATCACACGCAGACATTACACATTGGTACATGCATGACATGAGATCACACGCAGACACACGTGGACATTACACATTGGTACATGCATGGTATGAGATCACACGCAGACACACGTGGACATTACACATTGGTACATGCATGACATGTGATCACACGCAGACACACGTGGACATTACACATTGGTACATGCATGACATGAGATCACACGCAGACACACGTGGACATTACACATTGGTACATGCATGACATGCGATCACACGCAGACACACGTGAATATTACACATTGGTACATGCATGACATGCGATCACACGCAGACACAAGTGGACATTACACATTGGTACATGCATGACATGAGATCACACGCAGACACACGTGGACATTACACATTGGTACATGCAGGGTAAGAGATCACACGCAGACACACGTGGACATTACACATTGGTACATGCAGGGTAAGAGATCACACGCAGACACACGTGGACATTACACATTGGTACATGCATGACATGCGATCACACGCAGACACACGTGGACATTACACATTGGTACATGCAGGGTAAGAGATCACACGCAGACACACGTGGACATTACACATTGGTACATGCATGACATGCGATCACACGCAGACACACGTGAATATTACACATTGGTACATGCATGACATGCGATCACACGCAGACACACGTGGACATTACACATTGGTACATGCATGACATGCGATCACACGCAGACACACGTGGACATTACACATTGGTACATGCATGACATGCGATCACACGCAGACACACGTGGACATTACACATTGGTACATGCATGACATGAGATCACACGCAGACACACGTGGACATTACACATTGGTAGATGCAGGGTAAGAGATCACACGCAGACACACGTGGACATTACACATTGGTACATGCATGACATGCGATCACACGCAGACACAAGTGGACATTACACATTGGTACATGCATGACATGAGATCACACGCAGACACACGTGGACATTACACATTGGTACATGCAGGGTAAGAGATCACACGCAGACACACGTGGACATTACACATTGGTACATGCATGGTAAGAGACACGTGTTAGCACCAATGTTACGGTAATAATGACGCATGTTGAAATGAAGCTGGGCGCACGACAGGTCAATAAGACGGAGATTATTATTATTTATTGCGCATTTTATAAGTACAAAAAGTACTGCTTGTTAACTCCAAATGTGCTGCGTCCCGAGCGGCCGAGCGGCCGAGCGGCCGTGGGTCAGTCTGGGTTTTGACCGTGGATTTTACATCCCCGTTGTGTGATTCGGTCCTGGGAGCCGCGTCCATATTAAAAAAGAACCCACAGACCGCTACGATCCGGTACCAAAGGGGTTAACTCCACTCCGGACAAAATGCTTTGTCTGCCTCGCCTCGGGTGCTCAGAATTAGATTGTAAGCTCTTTGGCACAGTCATCCCTTGTGCCTGTGCTGTACTGCTGGCCATGGCAGGATAAAGCCGTGTCAGAGGCCCAGCGGCCCTGGGCACGGACAACCTGTTAACAGGAGGGTCAGCAGCAGCATCATTCAATTAGTCTCCTGTGGTCTGAGGACGGTTACAGCCGCCTGCCTTGGGTTAGCCACCAGCGCCATTAAGCATGATACAGAAAGCCATCTGCAGACGCCCCGGAGTCATCCGCGTTCCCGGGAGAGAAGGAATCGATCGGGATAATCGTGTTAGTTTCGCAGGGAATCTTCATCTTTCTGACGGAATAAGAACTCCTGGAGCAGGGTTATCTTTCACACGGGCACTCTGCCGCTGGGACATTTAGCCGACGGCCGGTTCACCGTCCTGGTAATGTGTAGCTTAACCCCCTAAACGTATCCCTGACCCTAACCTTAACGCTAATCTTTACCCTAAAAACCTTAATCCATTAACCTTAAAACTCCTTACCCTAAAAAGCTTAACCTTAACCCATCACCCTAACCGCCTAATCGAACCCCTTACCCAATCCCCCTAAACGTACCCCTTACCTAAACCCCCTAATTGTTCCCCTTACCCTAACCCCCTAATCGCACCCATTACCCTAACCCCCTAATCGTACCCATTACCCTAACCCCCTAATTGTACCCATTACCCTAACCCCCTAATTTTACCCATTACCCTAACCCCATAATTGTACCCCTTACCCTAACCCCCTAATCGCACCCATTACCCTAACCCCCTAATCGTACCCATTACCCTAACCCCCTAATTGTACCCATTACCCTAACCCCCTAATTGTACCCATTACCCTAACCCCCTAATTGTACCCATTACCCTAACCCCCTAATTGTACCCATTACCCTAACCCCCTAATCGCACCCATTACCCTAACCCCCTAATCGCACCCATTACCCTAACCCCCTAATCGTACCCATTACCCTAACCCCCTAATTGTACCCATTACCCTAACCCCCTAATCTTACCCCTTACCCTAACCTCCTAATCATACCCCTTACCCTAACCCCCTAATCGTACCCATTACCCTAACCCCCTAATCGTACCCCTTACCCAATCCCCCTAATCGTACCCATTACCCTAACCCCCTAATCGTACCCATTACCCTAATCCCCGAATTGTACCCATTACCCTAACCCCCTAATCGTACCCATTACCCTAACCCCCTAATCGTACCCATTTCCCTAACCCCCTAATCATACCCCTTACCCTAACCCCCTAATCGTACCCATTACCCTAACCCCCTAATCGTACCCCTTACCCAATCCCCCTAATCGTACCCATTACCCTAACACCCTAATCGTACCCATTACCCTAATCCCCGAATTGTACCCATTACCCTAACCCCCTAATCGTACCCATTACCCTAACCCCCTAATCGTACCCATTACCCTAACCCCCTAATCTTACCCCTTACCCTAACCCCCTAATCGTACCCCTTACCATAACTCCCTAATTGTACCCCTTACCCTAACCCCCTAATCGTTCCCCTTACCCAATCCCCCTAATCGTACCCATTACCCTAACCCCCTAATCGTAACCATTACCCTAACCCTCTATCCTTAAGTCCTAACCCGTTAAACCCTAACCCTAAATCCCCTAACCCCCTAATGCTAATGCTAACCATTACCCTTAACCCTTAGCCTTAAAAGCGTGACCTTTACCCCTCACCCTAATCTTACACTAAAAATCTTAATCCCTTACCCCGAAACGCCTGAAGTTAACCCCTAATGTAACGTAAATCACTTACCTCCACGGTCCCATTCTGGCGACACTCCTGTAATACCGTCATTAACCCCTCTGCTACTGGGGGGGCCATCAGTGTCTTCCAACCCCATTAGGCCCGATATTCCCTATATACAGAGAATGTTTGGCCACGAACAAAACGCAGAGGACACGTCGCCGCACACAGCTCGCTACTGGACAAGCCAGGTCTGATGAGTGATAAGTGCATGTTTAAATATCCCGTGCGGGACATTTAAAGATGGAGTGGCAGGTCTGGGCCGTGTAGCAGTCTCTGCGTGGGACATTTAAAAATAATTCCTCCTATTGCTCCCCATAACTACATCGGTCGGACTCTGCTCTGGAAGCTGCCCTCTCCTACGGTGGCCTTTCCTTCTCCCACACTCCGCGCACTGATGGCAGGGGTGGAGGCGTGGGGCTCCTCCTCTCCTCTCTCTGCCGTTACCGTACCCCTCCTATTCCTCCCTCTCTTTCTTTTCTCTCCAGCTTTTTTCTTCTCTACCTTTCCATCTGTCGCCCACCTACCTCTACTCACCCCCCATCTGCCTTTCTCACTTTGAATCCTGGCTCTCTCTTCCTCAGACTCCCCTGTTCTTCTCCTTGGGGCCTTCAACTGCTATATTGATGACCCCTCACTCCTTTGTGCTTTCCGCTTTCTCTCTCTAACCTCTTCATTTGGCCTTCACCAATGGACTGCAGCCAGCACCCACAAGGATGGCCACTACCGGACCTGGTTTTCACAAAAACTTTTCTCTTTTCTCCATTTCTCCCTTTCCTCTCTCTGACCCTCATCTCATTTACTCCCATTTCTGCTCTCCATCACATCCACCTGCCCCTAGTTTCTGCAGAGACCTGTGTTCCATTAATCTGCCGTTATTTTACTACACTTTGTGCTCCTCCCTCTCTTCTCTGCTCCAGACTGGCAACCGGGTCATGAACTACGACTTGACCCTCTCCTCACCCGCTCCCAGCCTGCTCAGCCCAGACGTGGACTTATCTGACATACACGTGAGCTCCGCTCCTCTAAACGCAGCAGACTTCCTTCACTACAAATGCACCCTATTCTGTTTCAACTCTGCCCTCACCCAGGCTGAACAAAACTACAATTAACACGCACAAGTCTAACCCACGCTGCCTCTTTTCTGTCTTTCACTCTCCACTCAGATCACCGACTGTTTGTCTTTCTCCATCTCACCTCAGGACTTTGCGGACTATTCCAAGACTGAGGTGGATTCCATTAGTCAAGACAATTCCTCTGTATCCTCCTCACATCCTGCACTTCTCCCTAACTCTCCTCTTGCCTTCCTCGTCTCCTTTTCCACTGTCACAGGACGTGTCGCTGCTGATCTCCTCTTCTCCTTCTTGACCCATTCCCTTCATTTCCTCAAACCTCTTGCTTCCACTCTAATCCCTCCACTCATCCACATTTGCAACTTCTCCCTCAGCTCTGGTACCTTTCCTTTCTCCTTCAAGCATGCAGCAGTTATACTATTACTCATTACTCCCTGCTTATATTACTCAATCTCTCTGCAGCATTTGATACTGTGGACCACCCTCTTCACATTCTCCATACTCTTGGTATCTGTAACAGAACTCCTGGACTCCCTCTTACCTCCCATCATACTTTTAGTGTCTCGTTCACGGACACCTCCTCCACCTCTATCGATCTCTCTGTGGGGGTACCCCACGGGTCTGTCCTGGGACCTCTTCTCTCTCTACATATTTCCTCTAGGTGACCTAATCACATCTCTTGGGTTCAAATATCACCTCTATGCTGACACAAAAATGTACTTTTCAACCCCTGACCTTACACCCGCTGTACAGACCAAAGTCTCTCAATGTCTCTCTGCGATATCATCCTGGATGTCCCTCCGCCGACTCAAACTTAACATGACAAAGACAGAGCTCCTCATACTTCCTCCCAAACCTGGCCCTATTGCCCCTTCTACATTACTGTTGGCAGTACTATCATTCACCCAGTATCACTAGCACGCTGCCTAGGGGTCACATTTGACTCCTTCCTTACATTCTCATTTCACATCCACAAAGTAGCAAAAACCTGTCCTCCGTAATATAACAAAGATACGTCCTTTCCTCTGTCCCTCTGCTGCTAAACCTGACTCAGGCCCTCATTCTCTCCCATCTTGATTACTGTAACCTCCTGCTGTCCGGCCTTCCTGCCTCTCACCTGTCTCCCCTACAATCTATCCTAAACGCTGCTGCCAGAATCACTCTACTCTTTCCTAAACCTGTCTCAGTGTCTCCCCTCCTGAAATCCCTCTCCTGGCTTCCTAATAAATCCTGTATTACTTATAAAATTCTCCTCCTCACTTTTAAGGCTATACATTCCTCTGCCCCTCCTTATATCTCCGCCCTAATCTCTTACTATACTCCCCTCAGCCCCTTCATACACCTCACCCTAATTTCTCGTTATACATCGTCTCGACTCTTGCGCTCTGCTCTAGGATGTCTTCTCTCTGCCCCTTTTGTATCTAAAGCCCTCTCCGACCTAAAACCTTTCTCACTGACTGCCCCGCACCTCTGGAATGCCCTTCCCCTCTCTCTCCACCTTTAAACACACCTCTTTAACGAAGCATACAGTATGGGTAACTCCGCTGGCTGATACTATACATCTCATATACACTGACCTTAATCCCTTGCAGACGCACTTACCTGAACACCCTCCTACTGTCTCTGTACGTTCTCCCTTTATACCACTTAGATTGTAAGCTCTTCGGGGCAGAGACTCCTTTTGGTACTGTTTCATACTATAATGTAAATGGCGGGCCCTGAACAAATAAACATATACATACATGATGCCGTTCTAAGTCCTCCTGTTGGTTCTATAACCGCTTACTAAAATTCTTCCCATAACTGAATATCGGCAGAAAATGTGCTTGTCAAAATCAAGTATTACTGATCGCATGTTTACAGGTAAAACAAATAAATCACAAGGTGTGTGGCGGGAGGGGGTGTGTGGTGGACAGTGTACTCCTTGTTAAATTAGGGTATGGGGATATAAAATACAGGATGAAAGGGCTTAATTCAAGGTCAGGAAGTGGGTGCCCTGTGATTGCCGCTGCCAGCCTGGCACAAGAATGGCACATGTGTGTGTTATTTGGCAGCGTACCTGTCTGAGGCGGAGGTGTGACATGCTGAGGTTCTGGGCCCAGCTGCAGTGCGAATGCAGAACTGTCAGAGAGGCCATTGATAAATCGGGGCAGGGGGATTCTCAGTGGAAAGCGGCAGTAATGTGCAAGGCGCATAAATAAACCGTTTGGAAGCAGCCAGTCCATTGATTTTGGGATCAGGCCGCGGTGTGTTCATGTGCTCGGCTCATCTCCGACGGCAGGAACGTCTGCGCTCTTTACCTTCGCTACAGGCGCGTGCGTATCTTGGCCTACAAGGCCGGATAGCCATATGCTGGGACCGCTTTATTGGCGGAGCGACCGGCAGTATGTCGGCTACATAAAATAATGGAGCGCAGAGAAGGGCTGAAAACTGAGCGGGGAGAAAACAGATAAGCGAGGGAGAGGGGGTCAGTCATACAGCGGTGTGCTGCCCGGGTGGGGGCGGCCTTAAGCCCCACTTTAACTTGCTTGCTCTGAGACACATTGTGACACGTTGCTTGGCAGCAGAGGGTTAACACAGTCAGAATTCTTTTCAGCCCCCTCCATGTTTCCCGCGCGCGTGAGCAGCTTCGGCCTTGAACTATAAATCTCACGCTCCCCGTGTTTTGTCTGCGGACGCATCGCTATCTTATTCTTTGGGTTACAGAATCCGTCGCAGACACTTCTCACGCCCCCCCCCCCCCACACCATTACCCCCCCATCTCCTCCACCTTCACGCCCCTTCCTCCCACCTTCACTTCCCCCCTGACATATACCCCACTCCTCCAACCTTCACCCCTGACATATACCCCACTCCTCCTGCACCTTTCACCCCATCGTCCCACCTTCACCCCCCCTCACATATACCCCCTCCCCACCATCACCCCCCTCCTCCCTCCTTCACCACCCCTCACATATACACCTCCTCCCACCATCACCCACCACCTTCACCCCCCTCCTCCCACCTTCACCCCCCCTCACATATAACCCTCCTCCTCCCTACCATCACCCCCCCTCCTCCCACCTTCACATCCCCTCCTTCCCCCCCACCTTCACCCCCCCACCTTCACATCCCCTCCAACTTCACCCCCCTCACATATACCCCCCTCCTCCCACCTTCACCCCCCCTCACATATACCCCCCTCCTCCCCCCCCCCTCACATATAACCCTCCTCCCCACCATCACCCCCCCCCCTCCTCCACGAACCATGATGTGTAGGAAGAGGTGGAGGGGTTTGGAGTTGGCGTTGCACTTCCCAGGCACGGTTATTAATGGGTTTGCGGCAGTACTTTCTATGACCGGCCAGAAGCTCCTAATCGTTCCCCACCTGGGCCGATGTGTGACCCGTTCTCTGCCGCACGGTTCTGCCATTTAAAGCTGATCGGTTATTCCTTAAAGGAATAGGTGGGAGGCAGGGGGTGTGCGGAACAGAACCGATCCGCGGACCCCTTGCTTTCCGAGATAAGTACTGGGAAAGGATGGGGGTTACCTTCTGGTTTATAAATCTCAGCGTTGCGCGGGCCTGTAGGAAGCCGTCGCGGGAGATTGAGGTGACATTTTGTTTCCCCTGAATGGGATGCTACCTTCCCTGATACGTATCCCAAGAACCGGGGGTTCCCAGAGCAGAAGCTCCAGGTACCCTGTGGGAGTGAAAGCAGCCATTTTGTATACCCCGAGAGAAAACCTGACAAACATATTTATGGAGCAACAAAACACAGAACCCCAGCAAGCTCTTTTTGGAAACCCCTGAGCCCCCACAAAATATATATATGTATATGTGTCAAAATGGAGTGCTATTGAGCTATATTTATGGAGCACCTGACTATACATCACACTGATATGTATTATTATTGTTATTTTCTATCACTGTAAAGATGAGGAGCCTCTCGTTGCCAGAAACCTCCTAATATAAGGTTTGTGTATTAGCGCTGCGCACCTCGGCTGTCGCAGAGAGAGGGCCGCGACCAGGGACTTACAAAGCAGCTTTTTTTTAGAAAAATGTTTAGAGGTTTCCATTTCTTTAGATCCCCGTGGATAGGGGGCCACGGATCTCTCAGTGACGCACGTGATAAAACTGACCGGCGCATGGAATTGCGCCTCTAATGCCGCGGGTTCCCGGACCCCCTTCCAGTGAAAGCTTTAAAAAAAGAATTGGATAGGAAGGAAAAGTAGTGGCACCCCACGTCGGGCACCCCTTGGCTGGCACCCCACGTCGGGCACCCCTTGGCTGGCACCCCTTGGCTGGCACCCCACGTCGGGCACCCCTTGGCTGGCACCCCACGTCGGGCACCCCGCGGCTGGCATCCCACGGCTGGCATCCCACGGCTGCACTCCATGGCTGCCACCAGCAGCGAGACAAGCTGCATTTAGGACCCTCGTTACTAACCACGGGGGCACACACCTCACCCCGGGAAATGGGCGACACTCACTTGTGGTCATTACTAGCCACACACCTGGCCTGTCCGAGTACAGTATTTCCCCCCCGTCCTCCTTCGGTCAGCGTGTGGGACAGGACCGCGACCCGATTCCTTTTTTTAATAAACTGAAATGTTTTGTATTTGTTACGGAAAACAGCAGCTGCAGCAGCGAGATAATTAGGGAATAATGTCGGGACAGACTTATTCAAAGAGACACGGGAAAATATCTGATATTCTCTCACACTACAACTATTAAAGCAACTTACCTGAAATATCTTTATTACGACACCACTAACCTTCACATTTGTAATGCATGATGCATTTCTGTGAATATGTGCTGATACATGCATTCATTGCTTCATTTCTCTGTGTCAATGTACCTGCATTATGTGTTCAGTACTTTATTATATCATCATCATCATCTTCGGCCCTCGTCGACCCACTGCTGGATGAAGCCTCCCCAATGAGCTTCTAGCTGCAGCTCCACAACGCTCCATCATCATTCCCCATTTTATTCTCCCGTCTTGCTTTCTCCCGTCTTGCTTTCTCCCGTCTTGCTTTCTCCCGTCTTGCTTTCTCCCGTCTTGCTTTCTCCCGTCTTGCTTTCTCCCGTCTTGCTTTCTCCCGTCTTGCTTTCTCCCGTCTTGCTTTCTCCCGTCTTGCTTTCTCCCGTCTTCCTTTCTCCCGTCTTACTTTCTCCCGTCTTACTTTCTCCCGTTTTACTTTCTCCCGTCTTACTTTCTCCCGTCTTACTTTCTCCCGTTTTACTTTCTCCCGTCTTACTTTCTCCCGTCTTACTTTCTCCCGTCTTACTTTTGGTCGCCGTCTTGGACTTTTGAAATACCTTGGAATCCAGTTCAATACCACCACTGTCCCATTTCTTCTTGCGACTGACCCACCACCATTTTTATTTCTTCACTCTTGTGATGATGTCGCAGACTTTTGTTTGCTTTCAAACCCATTATTTCCTTTTTTCTGCCTCTTTGGATAGTAATATAAAAAGACACCCGAAAAGCAGTGTCCCTCGCGCTGTGGGGGCCGGAATGTCGCTGGGCTAAGGGAGAAGACACAATGACAGAATGTGCTAAGAATCCCCAGGGGTCACACAAAAGACGTAATTCATACCTCAGTCTGCCTACCTGCACCTGCCGGACTCTCTATTCCAGCAGCACTGGAAGAGGAACTTGAAAAGATTAAATGGGATATATTGTTGGACTTAGTGAAGTAATAAGAACGTGTGAAGGCCTCAGCGAGGAAAGGCAGACACCTATTATATTACAGGGACAGAGTGGAAGAATCAGCGGCGTAGGCTTCATCATTAACACGAGATGGAGACACGGCATGGTGGAGTATAAATGCTCAATGGAAAGAGCAGCGAAGAATCGTCATTCAATTGACAAAGAGATACAGGCTTCAAATAGTCCAAGCCTACGCCCCAACGTCACGCCGCTGAGACAATGAAGTGGGAGATTCTACCATGAAATCCACCAACTTAACAAATGGAAATTGTCACCCCAAGAACGTTATGGGAGAAATCAGTGCAAAGGTTGGTGCCCCGCAGAAAGACCAAGTATCAGTTGATACGTATGGTTATAGTCAGCGGCGGGTCTCCAAATTTGCCGTGCCTAGGCACTTGCCTGTGTCGGCCGCCTCCTTGATGCCGCCCTCCTGCTCCTTTGGAATCCTGGCGTCAAATGACGCCGCAACGTCACCACCGTGACGTCATACGGCGGCACGTTGCCATGGAAACGCGACATCATGATGTCATGTGACATCACGATGTCCCATTGCCATGGTCAACGAGACGCCGTGTGACGTCACGGTAGGGGCGTCCCCAGCGTCATTTGACGCCGGGATTCCAAAGGAGCAGGAGGGCGGCATCAAGGAGGCGGCCGACACAGGCAAGTGCTTTCCCCTTAGGTCTGAGAGGTCCGACAGCGCTGCAGAAGTATATGGGGGCAGACATTTTTGCCTCCCCCAAATTTTGGCGGCTAACGGGCCTAATGGGAAATTTGCCCCTGGTTTTAGTAACTGTAATGAACGTGGCACAGATTGGGAGAATTTGCAGAATGTGAAAACTTCTACATCATGAATTCATTCTTCAAGAAGAATCCAACTAGATAAGGGACACGCAGGGGACACAATAGAATAAAGAATTAAATGGACTAAATCCTAGTTAACAAGAAACACGCGATTGAAGACAAGTCCTTAACCGTTTTCACAAGAGGCGCTGTCACTGATTAGTTCGCTGCAAATTACATCTGAATGCGAAGGTGGGAAAAAGAAGCCAAAACATTCGACATCGAGAGCGGCAGAGAATTGCATCTGGAGCTCACAAATCGCTGCAGCTTGTTCAGATGGCATGTGGACACTTTGATAAAGAATTATGAAGAGCTTATGAACATTGTAGTCGAAAGCGCATAAAAAAAAACTGGCGAAAACACTAACAGAAAACAGGCTACGAAACAAAGACATTTCTGAGGAAACGTCAAGAAATGAAGCAATCCCAAGAAGCAAGAACTGAGTATGCAGAAGCTGTCCAAGACGGTCTGCCAACGTACAACTGAAGATGGAAGAAAATGGGACTGCCCCCTCAATATCCGACTGGCACCCTCTCTCTCCAAAGTTAGGACCCACCTTAAAACACACCTCTATAACAAAGTATATGGGCAGCTCCGCTGGCTGATACTAAACATCTCATATGCACTGACCTTGGCCCCTTGCAGGCGACCTTGCCAGGACACCCTCCTACTGTCCCTGGAAGTTGGCCCCACTTACCACTTAGATCGTAAGCTCTTCGGGGCAGGGATTCTTTCCTAGTGTTTCTTTTATGTTGTAATATTATATTATTATGCCATGTGTATCACTGCTGTGAGGCGTTATGTACATGGATGGCGCTACATAAATAAAGATATACAGTACATACATACGGTGAGGAAGACTACTGAAGATAAGAAAAACTTAAAGAAGATGACGCAGCGACAGATGATTGGGAAGAAACAAATCATCTTGATGGATCAATTATTACAAACTTCTACGTGAGATTGTTTGAGAACACGGGGGGTAGCTCGCGTCCTTCCAGGAGATGCGGCGAAAGCAATAACGTTCATGAGAAATAGAAGGCCCTTGCCAAACGCTTTGCATACTGTTTGAAGAACAAGAAAATTCCAGAACAATGGAGCAATACGCTACGTATCCTCATCCACATGCAAGGAGACAAAGACAAATTTAAGAACTACAGAGCAATACATCTACTTCCAGTCACTTACAAGATTTTTACAAAGATACTCACTGATTGGCTGCAACCAACCCTGGACTTCACCCAACCTAAAGAACAAGCGGGGTTTCGCAGTGGATACAACACAATGGGCCAGATTCAACTCGCGCGACAAGGGATTTCAGAAACGAATGAATAGGATCTGCCACTCGTTTTAGGATTTGTAGATTACGAAAAAGCATTTAATTCTGTCTACACCTGAGCGGTTTTAAATGCATTAAGATGACAAAGTGCTGAAGAAGCGGCAGGGAGATACTGTGTCACCAGGATCAGCAAGGGAGTGCAGCAGGGAGACAATGTGTCCCCAGGATCAGGGAGGGAGTGCGGCAGGGAGACACCGTGTCGCCAGGATCAGCAAGGGAGTGCGGCAGGGAGACAATGTGCCCCCAGGATCAGGGAGGGAGTGCGGCAGGGAGACACCGTGTCGCCAGGATCAGCAAGGGAGTGCGGCAGGGAGACACCGTGTCGCCAGGATCAGCAAGGGAGTGCGGCAGGGAGACACTGTCACCAGGATCAGCAAGGGAGTGCAGCAGGGAGACAATGTGTCCCCAGGATCAGGGAGGGAGTGCGGCAGGGAGACACCGTGTCGCCAGGATCAGCAAGGGAGTGCTGCAGGGAGACAATGTGCCCCCAGGATCAGGGAGGGAGTGCGGCAGGGAGACACCGTGTCGCCAGGATCAGCAAGGGAGTGCGGCAGGGAGACACCGTGTCGCCAGGATCAGCAAGGGAGTGCGGCAGGGAGACACTGTGTCACCAGGATCAGGGAGGGAGCGCGGGAGGGAGACACGATGTCACCAGGATCAGCACGGGAGTATATATATATATATATATATATAATTATAGTGAGATTAAACCAATTCAGATATAAATGAAAATTACTTTTCATGTGAGCTTGTAAAAGGACATTGGGGTCGTTATTTCATCAAAGGGTCTGCAGTATTTGAATTGGGTGATAAATTAATGTATTAGAACTATACATTTTTTAGATGTTGTGATTTTCCTGAATAATGTTGGGAATTGTTAACCAACTGCAAAGCGGGTGCAAAAAGATGACCCAAAACGACCAGTTAACCCCTTCAGGGCCAGGATGCGGTTGAAACACATTGCAGGTCTGCCTTGGCACTGGAGAGACAGGAGGAATACGGATGGTCTTCCAGGAAATGCAATGCTTAGAACTCACTTAGAAGTGACCGTCCTGAGGCAGGCGCTCTCCCGCTGCAGGCGCTCTCCCGCTGCAGGCGCTCTCCCGCTGCAGGCGCTCTCCCGCTGCAGGCGCTCTCCGGCTGCAGGCGCTCTCCCGCTGCACACGCTTCGGGCCAGACCACTGCTTTCTTCTAGTTAAATTCTTCTTTTACAAACCAGTGACATAAATGCTACTGTTCGCGTTACTATATTGAGCTTTGTTCTTGTCATAAACAAAACCATAACTAGTCTAATAAATTGAAATGGCCATATGAAAATCCCTGGGTATGTTTCTACTTTCCCTCTTTTTATAGGTCCATGAAAAGTTTGGCTCAGCTGACGACCCGAGTATCGAGCTTGGCCTAGAAAAGTAACAAGTGAGGTTTGATAAAGACAGAAGGGTCTTTTATCGTTCTCCCGTCTGCAAAACTGGTGTAAAAAACAGCCACAGAATTATAAAAAAAAAATCCCATTTCTCTGAATGTGTTTGTTCTGAATAAAGTCCGATGCTGTATTTTTTTTTTTTTACAATAGTTTGAAGGCAGGAGACCGGAATACATCTCTTACCCGCTACTAATAATGTCCAGTTATTGAATTATGATTGTATTAGTACAGGAGCAGCCAACTCCAGTCCTCAACAAGTCAGGTTTTCAGGATATCCCTGCTTCAGCACAGGTGATGCAGTCTTCAGGATATCCCTGCTTCAGCACAGGTGATGCAGTCTTGGACTGAACCACTGACTGAGCCACATGTGCTGAAGCAGGGATATCCTGAAAACCTCCGCTGTTGGGGGACCTTGTACTAGCAGATGTCATTACTTGGTTATTAACGAGCATAGATTTGTATGAACTTGTTTGCTTTATAACAATTCTTTATATCTGTAGTTATCACACGAGCCTTTTAAAGCAGAAAAAACGCTACTTATTTCTTTTTCTTTCCGCTGGTGATTTTTTTACAGTGTTTGGACCTGGGGATTCTCCGGTGCTGACCCGCAAACTTGTAGCTTCGGGGGATCCCCAATTGCAACAATACGTACTGCTTTAGTTACCGGTGGTTCAATCCCAATCGGGGGAATTAAAATGGCGGCCATCCTGCAGGTAAATAGAAAGACATAACGATGTCCGGGGGAGAAAGTTGCGGCATCTTAATGGATGACTGGGCACCATCTTTGAAAATCCGGGAAAGTAACTGTCAACTAAACTGGTAATTATCTTGGCAACTGGAGGTCCCCGGAGCCTAAAAACAGCCCTGGTCAACTCTCAAGGATCCTCCGTTCCAAAAACAGCCCGGGTCAGCTCTCAAGGACCCCCCATTCCAAAAACAGCCCAGGTCAGGTCTCACGGACCCTCGGTTCCAAAAACAGTCCAGGTCAGCTCTCAAGGACCATCCGTTCCAAAAATAGCCCGGGTCCGGTCTCAAGGACCCTTCGTTCCAAAAACAGCCCGGGTCAGCTTTCAATGACTATCTGTTCCAAAAACAGCATTGGTTAAGTCTCAAGGACCCTCCGTTCCAAAAACAGCCCTGGTCAGCTCTCAAGGATCCTCCATTCCAAAAACAGCCCGGGTCAGGTCTCAAGGACCCTCCGTTCCAAAAACATCCCGGGTCAGCTCTCAAGGACCATCCATTCCTAAAACAGCCCGGGTCAGCTCTCAAGGACCATCCGTTCCAAAAACAACCCGGGTCAGCTCTCAAGGACCCCCCGTTCAAATTCTGTAAAAAATAACAATAGGTAAATGGGTGGGATTGCTACATGACCCTATTTCATGTCGCTGCTATGTCGGAGGATCTGGCTCTCCAAGGAACCTTCCCAGAAATAATGTATTAAAACACATATATATATATATATATATATATATATATATATATATATATATGATGATGCCGGCAACGCACTTTGGGGACTATTGGTGCTTTTGGTCAACGTCTCCGAGACTGGAAGACCCCAGGAAAACATGGCACCAGGTTGATGAAAGAAAAAAGCCTCATTGATTTGTATTTCCTTTTGTTGCGTCTCCTGCTCCCTTTTTACCAACTGTACAGCGAGGAGACGGCAGAATATGTTTGCGCATAAGTACACAATTAAAAATATTCTAAAGTCTTTTAGTGCCAACCTGTCTGTGGTCACAGAGTGGCACAGACATCCTGGCTCCAGCGCCACATCATCAATACTGGAGCCAATAGATGACCCTGAGTTGACCCTACAGTAGATACTTTGACGTGCTGCGCTTGTTGCATTTACATTACGAGCATTCAATTAATTTAAACAGAAGTCTCCAATGTATAAGGTTCAAATACTTGGAACATAGTCATCCCTCTCCCCCGTCTCGCTGCCGGATAAATACGTTCCTTACATCGTAGCTGCTCCTGCCGCCCTTATCAAAACAGACCGAAATCTGCACCACAGTCCACCATTTTTGAGAGCCCTGCTTTCAAAGTGCATTTGGCCCTGTGAGCGTCCTCTGTCACCCCTGTCCCTGCTCGCTGTCACACATTCACCAGGCATTAGCAAAGCAGCCATTGTACACAGACAAACTTGTGCCAAGCTGAACACGGGTTATAGCTGGGAAGCTTCCCTGCCAGGGGCTCTTTGGTTAACCCTGGAGGGGACCCTCAGCGTTGGGATAAATGGCCATCTTTGTCCCCGTTCAGAAAAGAGGAAGTGTTTGCTAAGACCGGGTGTATTTGTTTTATTTTCCCCGTCTGTGTTTTAAGGCCAGAACCAGATAAATTCAAAGGGAAACTAAACAAAAATAATTCAAAATCCAGAACCAGCAGTTACTTTTTATTCAAATAGTTACCCTCTCAGTCCCAGAACCTGGCTAGCGGGTCCACCCTGGCACTCGCAGGGTTAACACACCGAGAGAGAAGAGAATTTGTGCCAAAATATTTAAGCCAAAATGAGAAATTCAGATGGTCAGAATATTTTTATGGGCTGCTACAGCTGGAGGGTTTTCTCTATTTCAATATATTTCTTTATTGTTCCTTCAGTGCCAGAGCCGTGCAAAGCTTGGGAAGGAAAAAGCAGACTTCTTAACCTTGTAGCTGCAGCATGCAAATTACCGCGGCTTTTCAATATTTCCTCCTTATATTAATTGAGCTATTGTCTGGTAGGTATCTATTTTTTTATTTGTTCCAGGTCTCTGTAAAGATGTCTGCCACCTTGCCATCTCTTCTGGTTCATAACCTCCCTAAGTCTGTTGGTCAGAAAGCGTATCGCACAGCAGATGCTAATGCCAATTATCGACTATGGGGGCATAGTATACGGCTCGACACCCCAAACCCACCGTAGCAAACTTGACACCCTCTACAATTCAATATGAAGTTTTGTTCTCCAATGCAACTACAACACACATCACTGCGAAATGCCCAAAGAACTAGATTGTCCATCACTAGAGTCTAGGCGCAAAGTTCACCTTTCCTGTCTTACCTTCAAATACTTTCTGGGCAAGCTACCCAGCTACCTGAACAAGCTCCTCACCCCTACCACATGCAGCACTTATCCCCTGAGATCTGACTCCAAAAGACTGTTCATGGTCCCACGGTTCAACAAAGTATCCGGCCGCTCCTCATTCTCTTACCGTGCTCCCCAAAACTGGAACAGTCTGCCGGAGACTCTCACAGCCACCACCAGTCTAAGTTCTTTCAAAACTAAAGCGGTCTCACATTTTAATCTGGGCTGTAACTGTTACATACGCCTATAATATATATTATCTGTAACTGTGCATGCAATGTCTTCTATATAATGTATACACTTACAGTATGAAACTATGTATTTGTAACCATGTGTTATTTCTGATCTTAACTCTGTTCCCAGGACATACTTGAAACCTAGAGGTAACTCTCAATGTATTACTTTCTGGTAAAACATTTTATAAATAAATAAATAACACGGTTGCATGGTGATGTTTGTGCAGAGGTCCTGTTCAAAGCATCCAGAGTCCTAATTTATAATGTCCGCTAATCTCTATGCTCAGTGTTTTTTAACCTTTTTTTGGTTAATGATTTCTGCGGAACCCCAACCCTCTCTAATAGCGTGTCTGAGATCAGATGCATTGTAAGGAACCCCAACCATCTCTAATAGCGCGTCTGAGATCAGATGCATTGTAAGGAACCCCAACCCTCTCTAATAGCGCGTCTGAGATCAGATGCATTGTAAGGAACCCCAACCCTCTCTAATAGCGCGTCTGAGATCAGATGCATTGTAAGGAACCCCAACCCTCTCTAATAGCGCGTCTGAGATCAGATGCATTGTAAGGAACCCCAACCCTCTCTAATAACGCGTCTGAGATCAGATGCATTGTAAGGAACCCCAACCCTCTCTAATAGCGTGTCTGAGATCAGATGCATTGTAAGGAACCCCAACCCTCTCTAATAGCGTGTCTGAGATCAGATGCATTGTAAGGAACCCCAACCCTCTCTAATAGCGTGTCTGAGATCAGATGCATTGTAAGGAACCCCAACCCTCTCTAATAACGCGTCTGAGATCAGATGCATTGTAAGGAACCCCGACCCTCTCTAATAGCGTGTCTGAGATCAGATGCATTGTAAGGAACCCCAACCCTCTCTAATAGCGTGTCTGAGATCAGATGCATTGTAAATTCTTCTTTATTTGGTAGAATTTTGAAGTGACCTGATAATTACAGGAAACCCCGGTTGAAAAACACTGCTCTATGGTGATATTTTAAGGCCAAAGTTAGTTTCTCAGGCCTCTCCTCAGTGAACCCCATTCAGATTGGGATTTGGGGATAATATTCCTTTCATTGGTAATATATCAGTGCATTCACATATGTCCTGGCTCAGGTTTGCTGAGAAAAGGCACTCTGCTAAATGTATCTGATTGTGAATGAAAGAGTAGTAATTTCAGAGGCAGTGATACACAGGCTATCTATCTATCTATCTATCTATCTATCTATCTATCTATCTATCTATCTATCTATCTATCTATCTATCTATCTATCTATCTATCTATCTATCTATTACCATTACTCAAAAACAGCACGCTTGACCTTACCTGTCTTTCTAACTACCGGCCTGTCTCCCTCCTCCCTTTTGCCTCTAAACTCTTTGAGCGTCTTGTATTCTTTCGCTTGCTCCATTTTCTGAACCCCTATTCTCTCCTAGACCCTCTAGAATCTCGCTTCCGCACTGCTCACTCCACTGAAACAGCCCTCAGTAAAATAACTAATGACCTCCATTCTGCCAAAGACAGAGGTCATTACACTCTGCTCATATTACTCGACCTCTCTGCAGCATTTGACACCTTGGACCACACTCTTCTCCTTCACATTCTCCATACTCTTGGTATTTGTAACAAAGCTCTATCCTGGATCTCATCCTACCTCTCCCATCGTACTTTCAGCGTCTCTTCTGCTGACACCTCCTCCTCCTCTATCGATCTCTCTGTGGGGGTACCCCAGGGCTCTGTCCTGGGACCTCTTCTCTTTTCTCTGTACACACTCTCTCTAGGTAACCTAATCACATCTCTTGGGTTCCAATATCACCTCTATGCTGACGACACACAAATTTACTTTTCGTCCCCTGACCTTACACCTGCTGTACAGACCAAAGTTTCTGAATGTCTCTCTGCGATATCATCCTGGATGCTCCGCCGCCTTAAACTCAACATGGCAGAAACAGAGCTCCTCATACTTCATACGCCCTTTCCTCTGTTGCTCGACTGCTAAAACTCTGACTCAGGTCAGTAGTAGTTTTCACTTACCTGCAGCCGGCGGCAGAGGAGGGCCGCGGCGGAGGGTGAGGAAGACCACGGCAACATCCTGGTGCCGGTGGGAGCAGCAGAAGACGTCATTGCCAGCCGGTGGGAGCAGGGGAACATGTGACCGGAGCAGGAGCGTTACTGTTGGACAGCCGGAGAGGAGCGCGCCTCCTCCGGTCACGTTCCCCTGCTCCCACCGGCACGCGCTGTGAAGGACGTCTTCTGCTGCTCCCACCGCCACCAGGATGTCGCCGCAGTCCTCACCGTCCTCCGCCGGCTGCTGTTCTGCTCCTGCCGTTGTCCAAGGGGAGGAACGAGGGAGCAGGCAGAACGGGAATTACACGGCACCGGGTTCCAGCACCCTGGTGCCGGGTCCGAGTAATTTCCGGGTACTGTAATTGGTACCGGGTAATTTCCCGGTACCCGGTACATCACTAGCTGGAAGGTGCCCTTCGGGGGCCAAATACTGCTTACTAAACATTGCCCTGAATTGTGTTTATCAGAATAATCACTGAGGGAAATGGGTGGGATTCCTCCGAGCTAAGACCTCCGAGTTTTCTTTTTGTGCGTTACTCACTTCTGCGCTCCAGGGCTGCGAGCCGAGCCCTGCGTTTCCCATTGCCCGGAGCAGGGGAGGGGCCGGGACCCTCTGGCGTTGCAATGCGGCTCCTGTTACGTTTCTGTAGGACCCCGGAGCCAGGGAATGCCTTGCGGGGCCAGCTTCACTCCGAGCTGGGATTTACGATGTGTGCACTGGAAATAAATTGGATTTTTAATGTCCCAGTGATGCATTGCTTAAGACATCGAGACTAATGGGAGGTTCCTTCTAATGAATTAAAGGATCGTGTCCAACTTTGCCAGCTTTGATATGGCTGACAAAAATAACTTCTTGTTTTTTTAAAATAATTTGAGTTGGGCTCTGGATTAAAGGGGGTTAAAGACGCAGACAGGGATGGGCAGAAAGAGCTATATACAGCTGTGCTGGCATCCAGCTGACAATAAGAGAAGCGATTCAAAGTTATGTGGGCGTTAGGGGAGGAGTCAGCAAAAAGAAAAAAAAGGGCGCTAAGTTGCAATGCCAGTGTATGGTTTGTGCCAGTAAGCCCCTACGCATGGGGTGGGATGGAGGGTAGGTGATGCGATTAACCCTAAAGCTAGAAGCGGTGAATATACCACAGGTGCATGCGGTATATCCCTCGTAGCAGTAAACACTATATCAACAACAGGTTGCACAGATAATTAATAATAACAACTGTTAGATAGATGTAGTCAAAAGGCAACGATGGACTGCAGAAATTCAACCAGTGAATGAGGTAGCACCTTGCCAAAAGACTGAGTCAGTATGCCGTGATGGCAATTGCCAAAACCAAAAGAGTCCATACAAAGTCCATAGACGGGTGCCAGGGTTGTAGATTCCTGCCCCTGTGTAGGATAAACAGTCCTCTGAGGCGAACCTCAAAAGTAAAAGCAATGAGGGGGCAAATAGTAAGGAGAACACAACCTTTATAGCATAAAAATAAAAGCAGCAGCAGCAGTAACCAGCGCTGGGATACACAGAGGTGTAACATCAGCGTGGCAGTAACCAGCGCTGGGATACACAGAGGTGTAACATCAGCGTGGCAGTAACCAGCGCTGGGATACACAGAGGTGTAACATCAGCGTGGCAGTAACCAGCGCTGGGATACACAGAGGTGTAACATCAGCGTGGCAGTAACCAGCGCTGGGACACACAGAGGTGTAACATCAGCGTGGCAGTAACCAGCGCTGGGATACACAGAGGTGTAACATCAGCGTGGCAGTAACCAGCGCTGGGATACACAGAGGTGTAACATCAGCGTGGCAGTAACCAGCGCTGGGACACACAGAGGTGTAACATCAGCGTGGCAGTAACCAGCGCTGGGACACACAGAGGTGTAACATCAGCGTGGCAGTAACCAGCACTGGGACACACAGAGGTGTAACATCAGCGTGGCAGTAACCAGCGCTGGGATACACGGAGGTGTAACATCAGCGTGGCAGTAACCAGCGCTGGGACACACGGAGGTGTAACATCAGCGTGGCAGTAACCAGCGCTGGGACACACGGAGGTGTAACATCAGCGTGGCAGTAACCAGCGCTGGGATACACAGAGGTGTAACATCAGCGTGGCAGTAACCAGCGCTGGGATACACAGAGGTGTAACATCAGCGTGGCAGTAACCAGCATTGGGACACACAGAGGTGTAACATCAGCGTGGCAGTAACCAGCGCTGGGATACACAGAGGTGTAACATCAGCGTGGCAGTAACCAGCGCTGGGATACACAGAGGTGTAACATCAGCGTGGCAGTAACCAGCATTGGGACACACAGAGGTGTAACATCAGCGTGGCAGTAACCAGCGCTGGGACACACAGAGGTGTAACATCAGCGTGGCAGTAACCAGCGCGTGGCAGTAACCAGCGCTGGGACACACGGAGGTGTAACATCAGCGTGGCAGTAACCAGCGCTGGGACACACAGAGGTGTAACATCAGCGTGGCAGTAACCAGCGCTGGGAGACACGGAGGTGTAACATCAGCGTGACAGTAACCAGCGCTGGGATACACGGAGGTGTAACATCAGCGTGGCAGTAACCAGCGCTGGGACACACGGAGGTGTAACATCAGCGTGGCAGTAACCAGCGCTGGGACACACGGAGGTGTAACATCAGCGTGGCAGTAACCAGCCCTGGGACACACGGAGGTGTAACATCAGCGTGGCAGTAACCAGCGCTGGGATACACGGAGGTGTAACATCAGCGTGACAGTAACCAGCGCTGGGATACACGGAGGTGTAACATCAGCGTGACAGTAACCAGCGCTGGGATACACGGAGGTGTAACATCAGCGTGACAGTAACCAGCGCTGGGATACACGGAGGTGTAACATCAGCGTGGCAGTAACCAGCGCTGGGATACACAGAGGTGTAACATCAGCGTGGCAGTAACCAGCGCTGGGACACACAGAGGTGTAACATCAGCGTGGCAGTAACCAGCGCTGGGACACACAGAGGTGTAACATCAGCGTGGCAGTAACCAGCGCTGGGATACACAGAGGTGTAACATCAGCGTGGCAGTAACCAGCGCTGGGACACACGGAGGTGTAACATCAGCGTGGCAGTAACCAGCGCTGGGACACACGGAGGTGTAACATCAGCGTGGCAGTAACCAGCGCTGGGACACACGGAGGTGTAACATCAGCGTGGCAGTAACCAGCGCTGGGACACACGGAGGTGTAACATCAGCGTGGCAGTAACCAGCGCTGGGACACACGGAGGTGTAACATCAGCGTGGCAGTAACCAGCGCTGGGACACACGGAGGTGTAACATCAGCGTGGCAGTAACCAGCGCTGGGATACACGGAGGTGTAACATCAGCGTGGCAGTAACCAGCGCTGGGACACACGGAGGTGTAACATCAGCGTGGCAGTAACCAGCGCTGGGACACACGGAGGTGTAACATCAGCGTGGCAGTAACCAGCGCTGGGACACACGGAGGTGTAACATCAGCGTGGCAGTAACCAGCGCTGGGACACACGGAGGTGTAACATCAGCGTGGCAGTAACCAGCGCTGGGACACACGGAGGTGTAACATCAGCGTGACAGTAACCAGCGCTGGGACACACGGAGGTGTAACATCAGCGTGACAGTAACCAGCGCTGGGACACACGGAGGTGTAACATCAGCGTGGCAGTAACCAGCGCTGGGATACACAGAGGTGTAACATCAGCGTGGCAGTAACCAGCGCTGGGACACACAGAGGTGTAACATCAGCGTGGCAGTAACCAGCGCTGGGACACACAGAGGTGTAACATCAGCGTGGCAGTAACCAGCGCTGGGACACACAGAGGTGTAACATCAGCGTGGCAGTAACCAGCGCTGGGATACACAGAGGTGTAACATCAGCGTGGCAGTAACCAGCGCTGGGATACACAGAGGTGTAACATCAGCGTGGCAGTAACCAGCGCTGGGATACACAGAGGTGTAACATCAGCGTGGCAGTAACCAGCGCTGGGACACACAGAGGTGTAACATCAGCGTGGCAGTAACCAGCGCTGGGACACACGGAGGTGTAACATCAGCGTGGCAGTAACCAGCGCTGGGATACACGGAGGTGTAACATCAGCGTGGCAGTAACCAGCGCTGGGATACACGGAGGTGTAACATCAGCGTGGCAGTAACCAGCGCTGGGACACACGGAGGTGTAACATCAGCGTGGCAGTAACCAGCGCTGGGATACACAGAGGTGTAACATCAGCGCGGCAGTAACCAGCGCTGGGATACACAGAGGTGTAACATCAGCGCGGCAGTAACCAGCGCTGGGATACACAGAGGTGTAACATCAGCGCGGCAGTAACCAGCGCTGGGATACACAGAGGTGTAACATCAGCGTGGCAGTAACCAGCGCTGGGACACACAGAGGTGTAACATCAGCGTGGCAGTAACCAGCGCTGGGACACACAGAGGTGTAACATCAGCGTGGCAGTAACCAGCGCTGGGACACACAGAGGTGTAACATCAGCGTGGCAGTAACCAGCGCTGGGATACACAGAGGTGTAACATCAGCGTGGCAGTAACCAGCGCTGGGACACACAGAGGTGTAACATCAGCGTGGCAGTAACCAGCGCTGGGACACACAGAGGTGTAACATCAGCGTGGCAGTAACCAGCGCTGGGATACACAGAGGTGTAACATCAGCGCGGCAGTAACAGAATAATGGAGCAGAGTAACTGCCTGTGATAGCGGAGATGGCGGCTGCTGGGACCAGGTAAGGCCCTGATGCCGCCTGGGACCGCTGTGGGAGGGAGAGCCGATGTTGCCGCTGTGTTGCGCCCCGCGTCGGAGCGCTGGCCCTCTGGGGGGCAGCCTCAGGGGGTTCCTTCTCCTGGTAGGGCTGGCGGTGGCTGGCGTTTCCCTCTCCCAGGATGTGATGTCAGCAGTCGCTGGTCCGGCCGCGGCAGCTTCCTGTTCTCAGTGAAGGAAAATCCAAGGTCTGCGGCAGCTGGTCTCCGTTTGCTGACAGCGCTGCGGGTGCTCACGGGAGATCTCTGAGCAGTGGCGGAGTACAAGCCTGGGCAGCGGGTACTTGCTCGTGCTGGCTGAACTCTCCGCGTTCCTGCGCTGTAGTATAATGCGGGATAGTACAATCAGGGATACCCCTGATGAAGCCACACAGAGGTGAAACGCGTTAGTCCTGGATGACAATACTCACTAAACTAGTACGCGCTTATACGCTCTAACCAATGCTCTCTACTCCTACTGTTTCTGTTAGGGTCACCACATGCCCATTAGATTGTAAGCTCCTTGGGCAAGGACTCCTTTCTCCCAGTGTTGCTTTAATGTCTCGATACCCATATCCCATCCGTATTATTATATCCCCTGAACTGTAATTGTAATGTAATGAAGCGCTGCGTACCAGGTTAGATCCTTTATTATAATAATAATAATGTACAAATACATACAATACTTAGCTAGCGTGTCTGCCAGAGGAGTCACGTGGGGGGGGGGGGGGGGGGAGATTACATTGTTTATGCAACAGATCAACACTTCATAGTCTATTTGTCCAGCAGGATAACTCTTTCTTACAGCTTTCAGCTGTCCCTCAGCAGAGAATGTTCCAAGCTTCACGTTCTATTGCTTGTCTCCTGCTTCCAGGGCTAGAAGCACAAACCTTCAGCTAGCCACGGATTATGTATGCAGTATTTATTTACAATACATAGGCATTGGAAGTTGAGCCTATAACTGATGATAGAATAAATACAAATATAGGGATAGGAGTGAATATAAATTCTTAACAAGTGTGTGTGTGTGTGTGTGTGTGTGTGTGTGTGTGTGTGTGTGTGTGTGTGTGTGTGTGTGTGTGTGTGTGTGTGTGTGTGTGTGTGTGTGTGTGTGTGTGTGTGTTGGACACTGACACAATTTTCATAATTTTGGCTAACCGAGATGCAATAGAAGTGCAGACTTTCAGCTTTAAATCAAGGGGTTGAACAAAAATATCGTATGAAACGTTTAGGAATTGCAACCATTTTCATACACAGCCCCCTTATTTCAGGGGCTCAAATGTAATTGGACAAATTAACACAACCATAAATAAAATGTTCATTTTTAATACTTTGTCGAGAATCCTTTGCAGGCAATGACTGCTTGAAGTCTGGAACGCATGGACATCACCAAACGCTGGGTTTCCTCCTTTGTCATGCTTTGCTGGGCCTTTACTGCAGCTGTCCTGGAACATGTAGTTCCCCATTGGAGGGGAGGAGATAGAAATATATTTTGACAAAACGAGAAACATATTGGATTTTTTCAATGAAAACATTAGTCCCTCTTGGGTTAAATGTGGATATTGAGCTTGGCGTCTTTCTTTGAAAATGTTAGAATGATTTACATTTTCTTAAAAGTTTAACTTTAAGTTCAAGCATTAACATATTAATGTTTTCCGTTTCTTATGTAACCCATGGACCCCGGGCCAATCGCAGATCGGCCCCCCTTAGCTGTACTGGGATCTGGCTACATGTCTTAGTGTGGTGCATACCTGCTGGCAACAGGAGGGCCTGAGTCTCCCGCGATGGTATGGGGGATAGCAGGAACAGGTTTCTGGGGTGGATGCTTTCGTTCTGATTCAGTGGTGCAGCGCCTCCATCTTTAGTAAGCCCCAGGAATGCGGGTGGAATCCTTACCAAGAGTGTTCCCACACAGGGATGAGAGATCCCAGTCTCACACATGGTTGTCTTTCTTTAAAAGCAGCAATCTCTTTATTCACAGCAGCAGCCAGGTACAGGGTGTCTGATCCACTTAGATTGCTCTCCTTTAGGATGGTCCCTCCATGCCATCACCCTGGATCAAGGGCATCCAGAGTGGGGCTAACTCTTCCCTCACCCCCTAAGCAGGGTGAGAGGCACTGGTCCACCTCCCTACACTATGGTTGGATCAGCTCTACTCATGAGCTGATCACTCTCCTTCTCCAACTGTAACTCCAGCTCACTAACTAACACTGTCACACACTGGACCAGCCAGTGGACAGACAGAAAGAAGACAGACTAAATAGGAAGTACACTGCTCTTTATGATATCAGCAGGCACCGCCCCTGTGTCTCTTGCTTTGACACAGGGTCAGGTGACCTACCTCCACCACTCAGGGCAAGTGCTTGAAGTGGGGGAATCCCATGATAACTCCTGGCAACCTGCCCTTACCAGGGCTTATACCAGGAGGAGGATAGAACTATAGCCCCATTTCTTACCAGGGCTACACTTATATTCTAATATATATACTTTTTGTCTCTCTGTTCTTTGCGAGATTATCTCAATCGCCGTTTACCATTTTATAAGTGTTATGATTATAATGTGCTATGAGTAGTAGTATTCAGTTAGGAAATTTTGTATTTTTCTCATTATATTTTTTTCATAAATTAGGAAGCCTATTTTTAAATGTAAAATTGTTTTATTTTATTGTATATGTATAACTGTTGAATCTGTCACTGAATGATATACTAGACTTAGAGAAATTATTCAGATGATACTATGTTTCCGAATGTCCCATACCCCTTTAATTAGAGGGAGGTATTTAGTTAAAGAGTTTTAGACCGCCCCTGGTAGTCATTGGCAACGCCGCAGAGAGCCAATCATATGATTATAAGTGCAGGGCCAGTGGGTATATAAACTCTAGAGATGCAGCCAATCATCAGTCCTGATGAAGTCGTGTGTTAACGACGAAACGCGTAGAGTGTCCTGTCAGCCAGTGCTCTGAGGAAACGATCGAGACCGCATCATCACCAGCCAGCGCCGAGTTCCACGATGCGCCGGAAGTGACGCGAACCCCGGTAGAGGCGCGGAAGTGGATAGAGGCAGCGGAGATCCACAAGATACACGGAGAGATCGCGACCCCTGTGTACCTGGTATCTGTTGCCAACCACGCTGTATTATTCCTACACAAGTGTAAGCCTCCATTTTTATTTTGCCTTGTCATTATATTTTACAATCTACACTATATGGTCTTTTCTTTCTTTGGAGATTGTCTGCGGGCAGTTGCTGCGTCTATCACAGGGACCATCCACCCCATAAGTTGGATGACTGCTCAGTTTTGGCTGCTTTACTGTGAGTAGCGCTTTGTGAGCCCCACACTATCACTGTATCCCTCATTTAATCATTGCTGTACTATGTCATGTTTTCTATTTTCATGGCTGCAAGAGTCGCTCCGCTGGTCCTTTTTGGAAAGACTGCACTTTAAGCCCATATTCATTATTTAACTGTCATTTGAATTTATTTTGGTACACAGCCGAAATAACAAAACTTGTATCAGTGTCCAATTATTTCCGGACCTAACTGTATGTATGTATGCATGTGTGTGTGTGTATATATATATATCTATATATATATAGATATATATATCTCCAGCCCGTGTCTCCCCACTGCTGGATGAAGCCTCCCCTGTAATCTCCCAGGTCCTGCGGTCACAGCCTCTCTTCTCCACGTCGCTGCCACACATTCCCTCATCCCATCCTCCCATCTTGCTTTTGGTCATCGTCTTCGACTTTTAATTTCCCTTGGAATCCAGTGGAGCACCATCTTTGTCCAACGATGGTCATTTCTTCTTGCGATATGTCCGGCCCACCGCCATTTTAATTTCTTCCCCAGTGTGATGATGTCACAGCCTTTTGCTTGGTTTTGAACCCATCATTTAGGAGCATCGGCGGTGGCCTTCAGCAAAGCAGTGGACCGACAAGGGCTGAAGTGAAGATGACAACGTTCTTGATAGAATTTCTACAGAAGTGTCACAGCCCCTTAACCGTATCAGTGCAGGAAGAGGTCCGAAGAGCAATGTGTACCGGTACTGAAGGCGTTAATGTGCTCTCAGAACAGTGAATCTGTAAAGGAACCCGATGAGACCTGTACGTCTTGGTGTTAAACTATTTATGGAGATGAACTCCGTATTGAGCCAGACATGCCAGGGTGGGACATTATATGGGAATTACTACTCAGATCACGTGTGTTGTTAATTACAGGGCCATTGCATCTGTGAACCTTTAAATCAGCCGCGCCAGTTATTACCGTGATCGTTACAAATCACTCGGACTTTACGCCTGGCTGATTCAGACATTTTGTAGAATTCCCTTTAAAGAAATCGCCGGCGCTGAAACAGCGCGGGTTTCTGGATTTTCACTCACAAATTGCATAACCCGACACTTATTACTAACTTCGCTTTAAAGGAGCAGGGGGTCCCCGGTGCTGAACCCCATTAATTTCAGGTCCGGGTTCCCCTTGCTTTCCGCGATCCTTACCTCCGTGGTGAATGCCGGTAGCAGCTGCGCAGGTTTAAAGCTCCCGGTCACGCAAGGGATGGCGTCACGGCTTCCTACTAGCCCGCGGGAGATTTAAAGCCGCCATTTCGATAGTCCCACCAAGCCCAGCTGGCGCTGCTACCGGCACCCCCTACGGAGAGGTAAGTATAGCTGGAAACAGGGGTTCCCTGGAGCCGAAATGAACGCGGTTCATGTCCGGAGACCCCCTGCTTCAATCCTATAAAGCTAAGAGAAGCAGGATCGCGTCTTTAAAGAGCCCGGAATCGCCTCGCTCACATACAGACATTAAAGGGTTATTTACTAGAGTCTGCCGGCTGCAGGATGGGGGATAAAGTGGCGGAGGAGAATTGCAGCCGGGTTTATTAAAGGAAACGAGTCCATCGCTTTCAGTGGGGTCCGCGGGGGACAGTTACCCATCTCCGGCTCTGAGAAGCATCCCGGGGCTTAAATAAGGCTCATTGTTTCCCAGGGCCCCAATGGCTTCCCCAGGCCCCCAATGGCTTCCCCAAGGGGCCCCAATGGCTTCCCCAGGCCCCCAGTGACTTCCCCAGGGCCCCCCAATGGCTTCCCCAGGGCCCCAGTGGCTTCCCCAGGGCCCCAATGGCTTCTCAGGCCCGCAATGGCTTCCCCAGGCCCCCAGTGACTTCCCCAGGGCCCCCCAATGGCTTCCCCAGGCCCCCAGTGACTTCCCCAGGGCCCCAGTGGCTTCCCCAGGCCCCCAGTGGCTTCCCCAGGCCCCCAGTGGCTTTTCCAGGGCCCCAATGGCTTCTCAGGCCCCCAATGGTTTCCCCAGGGCCCCCCAATGGCTCCCCCAGGGCCCCAGTGGCTTCCCCAGGGCTGAATGGCTTCCCCAGGGCCCCAGTGGCTTCCCCAGGGCCCCCAATGGCTTCCCCAGGGACCCCAATGGCTTCCCCAGGGCCCTGGGTTATTGAGCGGGAGGTGCTCACAGGTTATTCAGCATCGATACCCTGGCCTAACCGTTAATGTGTGCCTACCCGTTGACCATGGTGTGTCCAGAACCCTAGCTGAGAGGTGTCCAGGGATTTCACTGTTGACGGGGGGGCTCTAATTGTTGAGGGGGGGGGGATCCAGGCCCTACCTAGAGGTCCGCACAGGAGGTCGATAGAGGGAGTTTGGCCTAACGTCGGAGTTCGGTTCTCTGGGCATCTCTCCATGGCCAGGCCCTGGACAGTTGTCCCGTCCGACCCCCACCTGGTTCTTCTTGCCCAGGTTTGCAGCCGGTGTTAGTAATTTCTCCGGTTATACTTAATGTCCCTTCAATCTGCCGTACCCCATAATCACCCAGCATACACTGCTTCTACTGCAGCCAGGGATTCTGGGTAATTAAATGCAAATGAGCATTTACAGTGTGTCACTTTTCATATCACTAATTTACATTTTATAAGCAATTTATTCCACATAAGCCTGTGAGGCAGGGGGGGGGGGGGGGGTACTGTGTATTGTACATACCTGTTATGTGTATACATGTGTGTTGGGTGCAGATAAGCCTGTGTGGCGGGGGTACTGTGTATTGTACACGCCTGTTATGTGTATACATGTGTGTTGGGTGCAGATAAGCCTGTGTGGCGGGGTACTGTGTATTGTACACGCCTGTTATGTGTATACATGTGTGTTGGGTGCAGATAAGCCTGTGTGGCGGGGGTACTGTGTATTGTACACGCCTGTTATGTGTATACATGTGTGTTGGGTGCAGATAAGCCTGTGTGGCGGGGGTACTGTGTATTGTACACGCCTGTTATGTGTATACATGTGTGTTGGGTGCAGATAAGCCTGTGTGGCTGGGGTACTGTGTATTGTACACGCCTGTTATGTGTATACATGTGTGTTGGGTGCAGATAAGCCTGTGTGGCGGGGGTACTGTGTATTGTACACGCCTGTTATGTGTATACATGTGTGTTGGGTGCAGATAAGCCTGTGTGGCGGGGGTACTGTGTATTGTACACGCCTGTTATGTGTATACATGTGTGTTGGGTGCAGATAAGCCTGTGTGGCGGGGGTACTGTGTATTGTACACGCCTGTTATGTGTATACATGTGTGTTGGGTGCAGATAAGCCTGTGTGGCGGGGGTACTGTGTATTGTACACGCTTGTTATGTGTATACATGTGTGTTGGGTGCAGATAAGCCTGTGTGGCGGGGATACTGTGTATTGTACACGCCTGTTATGTGTATACATGTGTGTTAGGTGCAGATAAGCCTGTGTGGCGGGGGTACTGTGTATTGTACACGCCTGTTATGTGTATACATGTGTGTTGGGTGCAGATAAAGGTTTTGGTGCTGCTGAGTTATGGTATTACAACATCAGTCTCTGATAGCGAAGGACTAAAGGTGCAGTCCCACTGTTTTATTTGAAAATATTCACATTTACAGGCCTACTATAAATCAAAGCAAAAATAATGCTATATGTATATATCCATTTCATTCATTACAAATTGACATACATTTCAACAGTTATTTTCCACATTGAAGAAATATTGAGTAAACTAATATATTTTTTACGCCTTCTGAACATACACTGCTGCACTGCAGGAGTTACGAGAACTGCTTTATAACTGATTGTCTCCTCAGTTAGATGTGAGCAGCGAATGTGTGCGGCACGTTACGTGTTGCACAGGGTGTGTGCCGGGCTTCGCAGCTGAGATGTGAAATCAAACTTGGTAGATAAGGTGTTATGTGGCTGAGCGCTTTCTCTGCCAGATATAACGGGGATTGCATCTGTAACTCCTTGAGTGCCAGAGTAGCATCACTGTGCATAACCTGCCCGCTCTGTCGCCCTTGCAGACTGGAAGCTGGCAGGGACCACCTGCTGCCCATTGACTATTACTTCCCACCGCAGAAGACGTGCCTGATCTGCGGAGACGAGGCGTCGGGCTGTCACTACGGGGCGCTCACCTGCGGCAGCTGCAAAGTCTTCTTCAAGAGAGCCGCCGAAGGTAACCGTAAGAATAGCACTTATTATCCGCACCTCACACTGCGCGTGCCACCCACCACCGCAGGGCAGTTATTTATTTATAAAATGTGTTACCAGGGAGTAATACATTGATAGATACCGCTCGTTCTCACGTGTGCCCTGGGCACAGAGTTAAGACAAATACATGGTTACATAAATGAGCAGGGTATACATTATATACAGACATAGCACGCACAGTTACAGATAATATATATATTGTAGGCGCATGTAACAGTTACAGATAATATACATTATAGGCGTATATAACAGATACAGATAATATATATTATGGGCGTATGAGACAGTTACAGATAATATATATTATGGGCGTATGAGACAGTTACAGATAATATATATTATGGGCGTATGAGACAGTTACAGATAATATATATTATAGGCGTATGTAACAGTTACAGATAATATATATTATAGGCGTATGTAACAGTTACAGACCAGATTAAAATGTGAGACCGCTTTAGTTTTGAAAGAACTTAAACTAGTGGTGGATGTGAGAGTCTCTGGTAGGTTGTTCCAGTTTTGGGGCGCACGGTAAGAGGAGGAGGAGCGGCCGGATACTTTGCTGAGCCTTGGGACCATGAACAGTCTTTTGGAGTCAGATCTCAGGTGATAAGTGCTGCATGTGGTAGGGGTGAGGAGCTTGTTCAGGTAGCTGGGTAGCTTGCCCAGAAAGTATTTGAAGGTTAGACAGGAAAGGTGAACTTTGCGCCTAGACTCGAGTGATGACCAATCTAGTTCTTTGAGCATTTCGCAGTGATGTGTGTTATAGTTGCATTGGAGAACAATACGGCATATTCCTGTATAAAGTATACCTAGTTTGGCATAGGTTTTGGGTGTCAGGGTGTCAATGTGCATCCCAAATGTTAAATGGGAGTCAAACCATATGTCCAAATATTTAAAACTAGTAACAGGAGTTAGGATGGTATTAGCGTTGGTTCTGATCTGGAGCTCAGTCATTGGAAGCTTAAAAAATTTAGCCTTGGTCCCAAATACCATTGTTACAGTCTTGTCAGTGTTTAAAAACAGTTTGTTTTGGGAAATCCAATTTTCAAGTCTCAAAAAGTCACATTGAAGTATGTGTTCAAGGTCAGAGAGGCTATGGCTATGTGCATATAAAATTGTGTCATCTGCATACATGTGTATTGAGGCTTCCTTACAAGCTGTGGGAAGATCATTGATAGGTGATATCCAAGTGGTTGGAGTTAGAGCCCGAGATAGACACATGTTGGGATCTTCCTGATAGGTAGGACTGAAACCAGTTTAAAGCATGCTTCCCTATTCCAGAGCTCTGGAGTTTGTTAAACAGGATAACATGATCAACTGTGTTAAAAGCCTTTCCAAAATCTAGGAATATTGCACCAGTGAGTTGTCCCCGTTCCATTCCACACTGGATTTCATTGCAAACCTTTAGCAGGGTAGTTACGGTGGGGTGTTTGGGGCGAAACCCAGATTGGAATTGGCTAGGGACATTTGTCTTGGTATAGTAATCGCTTAATTGGGAGTGGACACATTTGTCCATGACTTTGGATAGTATTGGGAGAAGTGAGATTGGCCTGTAGTTTGAGACAGTGTTTTTGTCCCCACTTTTGAAGATTGGGACAACTCTGGCAGCTTTCCAGGTCTTAGGGATATGGCCTGCAGACAGGATAGAGTTGGCTACGGAAGCAATTGGTTTGGCAATGGCGGGGGCACCAAGTCGTAGGAACTTAGATTGTAGTAAGTCAGGTCCACATTGGCTGCTTAGTTTTAGTTTGAGGAGCGCTTGTGTAATCTCCTCTTCAGATACTGGGCCAAATTGAAAATTGTGGGCAGTGTTGGGAGGGGGTGGGGCTATAGGGGTACTCTCAGAGCGAGGTTCATGTTTGTGGTTTGGGTTGCGTTTTGCTAATAAGTTAGTAGCACACCCCACAAAGTAATCATTGAATGCATTTGCAATGTCAGTGGGGTTTGTCAGAGTAATATCCCCCTTAGTGATATTACTTGGTTGTTGATGGTTAGGAGGCTGGAATATATTGTTGATAACCTTCCAGAAGTTAGCTGGGTTTGATGTATTATGGAGAAGATCATCTCACCTCAGGGACATTCTAGGCTCTATGTGTGAATATGTGGGAATGCCAGGGGTTAATGCACATGCCAGGGGTTAATGCACATGCCAGGGGTTAATGCACATGCCAGGTGTTAATGCACATGCCAGGGGTTAATGCACGGCAATTCCTCGTCACCGAGTTGGGTGTACGAGCAGAATCACGCGGAATGCGGAAGCTTCCGGGAATCCCTAATCAGCGATCACCCCCCTGGGAGGCGATTCTTAACATTTCCGGACAGGGGGCAAAAACCGGCACCAAATTTATGCAAAACTTCCAGTTGAAATCAAGGGATGTTTTGTTTATAAATCAGGTGCAGTTTTATTTTTGCATCGGTATTGCTGTTGGAGACGTTGATAAACCGCACGTTTGGTGTTCCCAGAATCTCCATGTTGTCAGGGTCCCGCTGCTTCGCTGGGGTTACCAAGGTTCCACACCAGAGGTGGCTGTATGTATTCCCACTTGCCGGGGCAAAGGGCCTTCACATGGGGAGGAGTCGTGGGAGCTATTTCAGGGCTGTGGAGTGATAGATAAAGCAGGAATACATCTGCCAGTAACTCAAGGTTGTCTGCTTGTTAGATCCAGCCAGAAACCCGGAGGAAGCGCGGCGTTCTCCTCTCCCAGGCTGTTCACACAGCTCCCACGTCAGAGCAGCTTCCATTTGCATTTGAGCGTCTTAGGCGTTCTCGGTGTTTAACCCATGTGTTGCAGAACGGGAGCGCAGAGGGTTAAGTTGCCTGCGCGGGCACAGAGCAGATTTGGGGCTTACTTGTCCTTGTTAATTGGAACCTGGGGAGTTTCTAATCAAACCAAACATGGTGATAGATGCAGGAGCTGCAGTAATTATTCCATGGGTTAATTGGCTGCAAAACATAGACAACAACGGTAACAAAACAGCACCAGGTTTGTGAAAGCGCAATACTCCCAGGGAAAGCTGCGAGCTGCTTTGTTGCATGATTATTGCTGAGTCTCTGCGGCGGGGGAGATAATAGATGGGGTGCACCCATCACCGGGTGCATATTTTTACTTTCAAAGCGATAATCTGGGATGATTTACTTAACATCTGTCCTGGACTTTATTTTAACCATCGGATGGTCCGTATATATACAGTATATATACTTTATTTTAACCATCGGATGGTCCGTATATATACAGTATATATACTTTATTTTAACCATCGGATGGTCCGTATATATACAGTATATATACTTTATTTTAACCATCGGATGGTCCGTATATATACAGTATATATACTTTATTTTAACCATCGGATGGTCCGTATATATACAGTATATATACTTTATTTTAACCATCGGATGGTCCGTATATATACAGTATATATACTTTATTTTAACCATCGGATGGTACGTTCAGGAGATACACGCGGATTCAATATTAGGTGTCTGGGAGGTTAAAATGGGGGAGAGCCGGGCATGGCGGCAACTGCTCTGCCCGGCCGCCTGTCCCCCCGCAGCCACCCTGCGTTCGGAGAGAGGAAATACCGGACACATACATGTCCGGTATTAACTTTCATTTTATACCGGGCGCAGGGGCAAAATACCGGGCTGCCATATGTATACTACAAATACACACTGCTCTGTATATAATACAGATACACCCACTGCTCTGTATATAATACAGATACACACGCTGCTCTGTGTATAATACAGATACACCCACTGCTCTGTATATAATACAGATACACACGCTGCTCTGTGTATAATACAGATATACACGCTGCTCTGCGTATAATACAGATACACACGCTGCTCTGCGTATAATACAGATATACACGCTGCTCTGTGTATAATACAGATACACACGCTGCTCTGCGTATAATACAGATATACACGCTGCTCTGTGTATAATACAGATACACACGCTGCTCTGCGTATAATACAGATACACGCTGCTCTGTGTATAATATAGATACACACTGCTCTGTGTATAATACAGATACACACTGCTCTGTGTATAATACAGATATACACGCTGCTCTGCGTATAATACAGATACACGCTGCTCTGTGTATAATATAGATACACACTGCTCTGTGTATAATACAGATACACACTGCTCTGTGTATAATACAGATATACACGCTGCTCTGTGTATAATACAGATACACGCTGCTCTGTGTATAATACAGATATACACGCTGCTCTGCGTATAATACAGATACACGTTGCTCTGCGTATAATACAGATACACACTGCTCTGTGCATAATACAGATACACACGCTGCTCTGCGTATAATACAGATACACGCTGCTCTGCGTATAATATAGATATACTCTGCTCTGTGTATAATACAGATACACACGCTGCTCTGTGTATAATACAGATATACACGCTGCTCTGTGTATAATACAGATACACACGCTGCTCTGCGTATAATACAGATATACACGCTGCTCTGTGTATAATACAGATACACACGCTGCTCTGCGTATAATACAGATACACGCTGCTCTGCGTATAATACAGATACACACTGCTCTGTGTATAATACAGATACACGCTGCTCTGCGTATAATACAGATATACACGCTGCTCTGTGTATAATACAGATACACACGCTGCTCTGCATATAATATAGATACACGCTGCTCTGCGTATAATACAGATACACACGCTGCTCTGTGTATAATACAGATACACACGCTGCTCTGCGTATAATATAGATACACACTGCTCTGTGTATAATACAGATACACACTGCTCTGTGTATAATACAGATATACACGCTGCTCTGCGTATAATACAGATACACGCTGCTCTGTGTATAATATAGATACACACTGCTCTGTGTATAATACAGATACACACTGCTCTGTGTATAATACAGATACACACGCTGCTCTGTGTATAATACAGATACACACGCTGCTCTGCGTATAATACAGATACACGCTGCTCTGCGTATAATATAGATATACGCTGCTCTGTGTATAATACAGATACACACGCTGCTCTGCGTATAATACAGATACACACGCTGCTCTGCGTATAATACAGATACACACGCTGTTCTCCGTATAATACAGATACACACGCTGCTCTGCGTATAATACAGATATACACGCTGCTCTGCGTATAATACAGATATACACGCTGCTCTGCGTATAATACAGATACACACTGCTCTGCGTATAATACAGATACACGCTGCTCTGCGTATAATACAGTTACACGCTGCTCTGCGTATAATACAGATACACACGCTGCTCTGCGTATAATACAGATACACACGCTGCTCTGCGTATAATACAGATACACACGCTGCTCTGCGTATAATACAGATACACACGCTGCTCTGCGTATAACACAGATACACACGCTGCTCTGCGTATAATACAGATACACATGCTGCTCTGCGTATAATACAGATACACACGCTGCTCTGCGTATAATTCAGATACACACGCTGCTCTCCGTATAATACAGATACACACGCTGCTCTGCGTATAATACAGATATACACGCTGCTCTGCGTATAATACAGATACACACGCTGCTCTGCGTATAATACAGATACACACGCTGCTCTGCGTATAACACAGACACACACGCTGCTCTGCGTATAATACAGATACACACGCTGCTCTGTGTATAACACAGACACACACGCTGCTCTGCGTATAACACAGATACACACGCTGCTCTGTGTATAATACAGATACACACGCTGCTCTGCGTATAATACAGATACACACTGCTCTGTGTATAATACAGATACACACTGCTCTGTGTATAATACAGATACACACGCTGCTCTGCGTATAATACAGATACACACGCTGCTCTGCGTATAATACAGATACACACGCTGCTCTGCGTATAATACAGATACGCTGCGTATAATGCTGCTCTGCGTATAATACAGATACACACTGCTCTGTGTAATACAGATACACACGCTGCTCTGCGTATAATACAGATACACACGCTGCTCTGCGTATAACACAGATACACACGCTGCTCTGCGTATAATACAGATACAAACGCTGCTCTGCGTATAATACAGATACACACGCTGCTCTGCGTATAATACAGATACACACGCTGCTCTGCGTATAATACAGATACACACGCTGCTCTGCGTATAATACAGATACACACGCTGCTCTGTGTATAATACAGATACACACGCTGCTCTGTGTATAATACAGATACACGCTGCTCTGTGTATAATACAGATACACGCTGCTCTGAGTATAATACAGATACACACGCTGCTCTGCGTGTAATACAGATACACGCTGCTCTGTGTATAACACAGATACACGCTGCTCTGTGTATAATAACACAGATACACACGCTGCTCTGTGTATAATACAGATACACACGCTGCTCTGTGTATAATACAGATACACACGCTGCTCTGCGTATAATACAGATACACACGCTGCTCTGCGTATAATACAGATACACGCTGCTCTGTGTATAATACAGATACACGCTGCTCTGCGTATAATACAGATACACACGCTGCTCTGCGAATAATACAGATACACACGCTGCTCTGTGTATAATACAGATACACACGCTGCTCTGCGTATAATACAGATACACACGCTGCTCTGCGTATAATACAGATACACACGCTGCTCTCCGTATAATACAGATACACACGCTGCTCTGCGTATAATGCAGATACACACGCTGCTCTGCGTATAATACAGATACACACGCTGCTCTGCGTATAATACAGATACACGCTGCTCTGCGTATAATACAGATACACGCTGCTCTGCGTATAATACAGATACACACGCTGCTCTGCGAATAATACAGATACACACGCTGCTCTGTGTATAATACAGATACACACGCTGCTCTGCGTATACTACAGATACACGCTGCTCTGCGTATAATACAGATACACACGCTGCTTTGTGTATAATACAGATACACGCTGCTCTGCGTATAACACAGATACACACGCTGCTCTGTGTATAATACAGATACACACGCTGCTCTGTGTATAACACAGATACACACGCTGCTCTGCGTATAATACAGATACACACGCTGCTCTGCGTATAATACAGATACACGCTGCTCTGTGTATAATACAGATACACACTGCTCTGCGTATAATACAGATACACACGCTGCTCTGCGAATAATACAGATACACACGCTGCTCTGTGTATAATACAGATACACACGCTGCTCTGCGTATAATACAGATACACACGCTGCTCTCCGTATAATACAGATACACACGCTGCTCTGCGTATAATACAGATACACACTCTGCTCTGCGTATAATACAGATACACACGCTGCTCTGCGTATAATACAGATACACACGCTGCTCTGCGTATAATACAGATACACGCTGCTCTGTGTATAATACAGATACACGCCGCTCTGCGTATAATACAGACACACACGCTGCTCTGCGAATAATACAGATACACACGCTGCTCTGTGTATAATACAGATACACACGCTGCTCTGCGTATAATACAGATACACATGCTGCTCTGCGTATAATACAGATACACACGCTGCTCTGCGTATAATACAGATACACACGCTGCTCTGCGTATAATACAGATATACACGCTGCTCTGCGTATAATACAGATACACACGCTGCTCTGCGTATAATACAGATATACACGCTGCTCTGTGTATAATACAGATACACACGCTGCTCTGCGTATAATACAGATACACACGCTGCTCAGTGTATAATACAGATACACGCTGCTCTGCGTATAATACAGATACACACGCTACTCAGTGTATAATACAGATACACACGCTGCTCTGCGTATACTACAGATACACGCTGCTCTGCGTATAATACAGATACACACGCTGCTTTGTGTATAATACAGATACACGCTGCTCTGCGTATAACACAGATACACACGCTGCTCTGTGTATAATACAGATACACACGCTGCTCTGTGTATAACACAGATACACACGCTGCTCTGCGTATAATACAGATACACACGCTGCTCTGCGTATAATACAGATACACACGCTGCTCAGTGTATAATACAGATACACACGCTGCTCAGTGTATAATACAGATACACACGCTGCTCTGCGTATACTACAGGTACACGCTGCTCTGCGTATAATACAGATACACACGCTGCTTTGTGTATAATACAGATACACGCTGCTCTGCGTATAACACAGATACACACGCTGCTCTGTGTATAATACAGATACACACGCTGCTCTGCGTATAATTACAGATACACATGCTGCTCTGCGTATAATACAGATACACACGCTGCTCTGCGTATAATACAGATACACACGCTGCTCTCCGTATAATACAGATACACACGCTGCTCTGCGTATAATACAGATACACACGCTGCTCTGCGTATAATACAGATACACACGCTGCTCTGCGTATAATACAGATACACGCTGCTCTGCGTATAATACAGATACACACGCTGCTCTGCGTATAATACAGATATACACGCTGCTCAGTGTATAATTACAGATACACATGCTGCTCTGCGTATAATACAGATACACACGCTGCTCTGCGTATAATACAGATATACACGCTGCTCAGTGTATAATACAGATACACACGCTGCTCAGTGTATAATACAGATACACACGCTGCTCAGTGTATAATACAGATACACACGCTGCTCTGCGTATAATACAGATATACACGCTGCTCTGCGTATAATACAGATATACACGCTGCTCAGTGTATAATACAGATACACACGCTGCTCTGCGTATACTACAGATACACGCTGCTCTGCGTATAATACAGATACACACGCTGCTCTGTGTATAATACAGATACACGCTGCTCTGCGTATAACACAGATACACACGCTGCTCTGTGTATAATACAGATACACGCTGCTCTGCGTATAACACAGATACACACGCTGCTCTGTGTATAATACAGATACACACGCTGCTCTGTGTATAACACAGATACACACACTGCTCTGTGTATAATACAGATACACGCTGCTCTGCGTATAACACAGATACACACGCTGCTCTGTGTATAATACAGATACACACGCTGCTCTGTGTATAACACAGATACACACACTGCTCTGTGTATAATACAGATACACGCTGCTCTGCGTATAACACAGATACACACGCTGCTCTGTGTATAATACAGATACACACGCTGCTCTGTGTATAACACAGATACACGCTGCTCTGCGTATAACACAGATACACACGCTGCTTGCTCTGTGTATAATACAGATACACGCTGCTCTGTGTATAACACAGATACACACGCTGCTCTGCGTATAACACAGATACACACGCTGCTTGCTCTGTGTATAATACAGATACACGCTGCTCTGTGTATAACACAGATACACGTGCTGCTCAGATTTACAACTTGCTCTGTGCCTGATATTGAACGGTCCCAGTTATAGAGGAAAAGAGGCCCGTTCACTTAGCAGATTAAAATGAATGTACTAGCTGCAGATGTAATGATCTTCCTTACAGAGATTTAATCTCCGGGACGGGCACATGTCACTTAGTTCTGATGTGGCTAATTCTCCGTACTTCCCGGGAAGACGCGGAATCACTGAGGGATCAGAAGAAAAGGAACCACAGACAAGAGAGGGGTCATTAAAACAGGGGCCACGGGCTGGATTTAGCCCACGAAAGACACGAGGGTCCTTACTTCACTTCTGTGCTAGTGATCATTTTTAAATGAGATGCCTTCCTGCCCCGGGGGTGCCTTCCTGCCCCGGGGGTGCCTTCCTGCCCCGGGGATGCCTTCCTTCCCCGGGGGTGCCTTCCTGCCCCGGGGGTGCCTTCCTGCCCCGGGGGTGCCTTCCTGCCCCGGGGATGCCTTTCTTCCCTGGGGGTGCCTTCCTGCCCCGGGGGTGCCTTCCTGCCCCGGGGATGCCTTCCTGCCCCAGGGATGCCTTCCTGCCCCGGGGGTGCCTTCCTGCCCCGGGGGTGCCTTCCTGCCCCGGGGATGCCTTTCTTCCCTGGGGGTGCCTTCCTTCCCCGGGGGTGCCTTCCTGCCCCGGGGGTGCCTTCCTGCCCCAGGGATGCTCATATGAATCCATAACATGATACTTAGATAATCCTGATGGTGTATTCAGTGCTGTACATGGAGCTCACAGGTTTAACAGCCCCTTTTAATCACAGAGCTTGCTAGAATAGTCCAGGGGGCCCCAGGCACATGGAGATGGCGTGACACCATCCTGCAATGAGTGACCGCACGTTTGGCCGCCCCGGAATGGGCTGCGATTGATATATTTCGGGTTTGACATGTCACTGATGTAATACAGAGACGTTTTAGGTTTCTCTGTGTACTGGATCCCTTTCTCTGAGAAGCAGCTGCATACAATCAAAGTAACGAGGATCCGCGGCGCAGGCGCCGTACGCTGCACGCTAAATTCCATCATTCTTGGAAATTCACAACTTTAACGAGATTGCGTGGAGTTGTGAAAACGGCAGATTTCCCACACAGCGGCGAACGCCGGCGTCGCGCTCGGAAAGCACGTTTCCCATGTACGTTCGGGAACGTTTCGGTGACTTTTTTGGTGGCGCTGGGCAGTGTTCTCAGCGCTGCGGGATCTTCACATGACTCCTGGCAAAACTTCAAAGAATAGTGAACGCAGCGTTTGTGCGATCGTAAAAAAGAAGCATTTATTTGCACAAAAACGTGATTTTCCAGTGAATTGTCTGGAAACATTTGCATCACGGGCTGGGTCAACATGGCCGGCCTTGGAGATTAACCCTTTTGATGTCAGAGGGGTCCACAGTACCCTGCATTTGCAATTTGGCAGTGGAACGGTTAACTCCTTCACATTCCCGCTCCGCTGACCCCCAGCGCTTAATAAGAAGTTAATTAGCGATATATATTGCACAAGTTGCTAATGAGAAGCCTTCCCGTTGTGCTCCGATGGTTGAGAAATGGGCTGTAATTAAAGAGTATAAAAGAGCTGTAATTGATGCCGCATGGGGAGGAATATTCCTAATTTCCCCGGGCCTGGCGGCGAGGCAGAGACCGGCGCTCCATCCGCTGGCGACATCTGTGTGCCAGGGAAATATAAGGGCTCTTTCAGCAGTATCCACAACAGTGTGCTCCTGTGAGAAGCTGTGCGCTCCGTGGGTGAGAGAATGGCCTGCCGCCAGTGTGCTCCTGTGAGAAGCTGTGCGCTCCGTGGGTGAGAGAATGGCCTGCCGCCAGTGTGCTCCTGTGAGAAGCTGTGCGCTCCGTGGGTGAGAGAATGGCCTGCCGCCAGTGTGCTCCTGTGAGAAGCTGTGCGCTCCGTGGGTGAGAGAATGGCCTGCTGCCAGTGTGCTCCTGTGAAAAGCTGTGCGCTCCGTGGGTGAGAGAATGGCCTGCCGCCAGTGTGCTCCTGTGAGAAGCTGTGCGCTCCGTGGGTGAGAGAATGGCCTGCTGCCAGTGTGCTCCTGTGAAAAGCTGTGCGCTCCATGGGTGAGAGAATGGCCTGCCGCCAGTGTGCTCCTGTGAGAAGCTGTGCGCTCCGTGGGTGAGAGAATGGCCTGCCGCCAGTGTGCTCCTGTGAGAATCTGTGCGCTCCGTGGGTGAGAGAATGGCCTGCCGCCAGTGTGCTCCTGTGAGAAGCTGTGCGCTCAGTGGGTGAGAGAATGGCCTGCCGCCAGTGTGCTCCTGTGAGAAGCTGTGCGCTCCGTGGGTGAGAGAATGGCCTGCCGCCAGTGTGCTCCTGTGAGAATCTGTGCGCTCCGTGGGTGAGAGAATGGCCTGCCGCCAGTGTGCTCCTGTGAGAAGCTGTGCGCTCCGTGGGTGAGAGAATGGCCTGCCGCCAGTGTGCTCCTGTGAGAAGCTGTGCGCTCCGTGGGTGAGAGAATGGCCTGCCGCTAGTGTGCTCCTGTGAGAAGCTGTGCGCTCCGTGGGTGAGAGAATGGCCTGCCGCCAGTGTGCTCCTGTGAGAATCTGTGCGCTCCGTGGGTGAGAGAATGGCCTGCCGCCAGTGTGCTCCTGTGAGAAGCTGTGCGCTCAGTGGGTGAGAGAATGGCCTGCCGCCAGTGTGCTCCTGTGAGAAGCTGTGCACTCCGTGGGTGAGAGAATGGCCTGCCGCCAGTGTGCTCCTGTGAGAAGCTGTGCGCTCCGTGGGTGAGAGAATGGCCTGCCGCCAGTGTGCTCCTGTGAGAAGCTGTGCGCTCAGTGGGTGAGAGAATGGCCTGCCGCCAGTGTGCTCCTGTGAGAAGCTGTGCGCTCCGTGGGTGAGAATGGCCTGCCGCAAGTGTGCTCCTGTGAGAAGCTGTGCGCTCCGTGAGTGAGAGAATGGCCTGCCGCCAGTGTGCTCCTGTGAGAAGCTGTGCGCTCCGTGGGTGAGAGAATGGCCTGCTGCCAGTGTGCTCCTGTGAGAAGCTGTGCGCTCCGTGGGTGAGAGAATGGCCTGCCGCCAGTGTGCTCCTGTGAGAAGCTGTGCGCTCCGTGGGTGAGAGAATGGCCTGCCGCCAGTGTGCTCCTGTGAGAAGCTGTGCGCTCCGTGGGTGAGAGAATGGCCTGCCGCCAGTGTGCTCCTGTGAGAAGCTGTGCGCTCCGTGGGTGAGAGAATGGCCTGCCGCCAGTGTGCTCCTGTGAGAAGCTGTGCGCTCCGTGGGTGAGAGAATGGCCTGCCGCCAGTGTGCTCCTGTGAGAAGCTGTGCGCTCCGTGGGTGAGAGAATGGCCTGCCGCCAGTGTGCTCCTGTGAGAAGCTGTGCGCTCCGTGGGTGAGAGAATGGCCTGCCGCCAGTGTGCTCCTGTGAGAAGCTGTGCGCTCCGTGGGTGAGAGAATGGCCTACCGCCAGTGTGCTCCTGTGAGAAGCTGTGCGCTCCGTGGGTGAGAGAATGGCCTGCCGCCAGTGTGCTCCTGCAGGGAGGCAGCCTAAGAGCTGAGGGAATTCCTCCCTATATACGCGTTGAGATAAATGCGCGCTGGCAGTTATAGAACGCTCCCGCGATCACTCCTCACAAATATTGACCTGGGCAGCAGCAATCAATCCCCGAGTATTGGGCCGAGCGCTGGGGAGGGATATCTCTGACTTAGCAGCTCACATGAAGTTAGAAGCGTGCCGCGCGTGCCTTGTTTTCTGGTTTATTTACGTGTGCTCGGGCCCGAATATGTGTAAGAAGCGAGCACTCAGGGATCCAATCAGGGTTCCGATGTCCGAGTTTCACTCAAGTGCTTTATTGGCCTGGCTGCACAAAGCTGACTTTGTGAGTGACCTTCAGGGTGACCCTCCCAGGGCCAATACTATCACCTTTCAGTAACCCTTTTATTTATTTATTCCACTTCATTTTTATTGATCACAACAGTTTTTGGGGAGGGGGTACAGAAAGGGAACCGGGGAGCTGGGGAAGGGTGGAGGAGGATTCGGGGAACAGTTACATCCATCTTATTTAGTACACAGTCGTTTGTCACAGTTACAATTTCTTGCGTATACAGCGTCAAATTGTCCCAATTTGATCTGCTATCGCTTGTGGGTGTAGGTTACCCCACGGCTCCCAAGTTACAGTAAATGTATACTGTACTTTGTAGCATGTTAAAGCTGCAGTTCAGTCTTTTTTTTTTTTTTTAATTCAATAGTTTCATGTGTGCAATCTCTAATTACCTAAAGAACTGTATAGCTGCCGGTCAATACGTTCTCCATGTATTGATAGGCGAAATTTGGTGACATAATTAGAGCTGGCATATGTTTTTATTTGCTTCTGTCACTCAGTGGAAGCTCATGAATATTCATGAGCACTCCTGCACTGACATGTGCTAGAGGGAGGGCAGGGCTGACAAAGGCGTGTGCCAGGGCTTGTGACAGGACATGAAGGGGCAGTGCCTTAGCAAATGGCTGTTAAAATAGAATACAAGAAAATTGGTCTTTCATAGTTGTTTTTTTAAAAACAGAAAATGCTAAAAGTATTTTTTCTTACTACAGAACTGATTTATTAAAAAAAACACACATGCAGGATATTGACTGAACTGCAGTTTTAAAATGCTGTCATTTCCCCATTTGCATAATTTCCCACATTTTATTTAATATTGAGGGGAGTTCTGTGTCCCGTTGGCTGCTATTCTGCATCTTGTGGCCGAAAATAACCGTGTGCTGCGTTTAGTTTGGGATTAGGATATTCCTGGGATAGGTCGGTGCCACTGTGTGATAATTCTCCCCTGGGAGCCGGGGTAAGGGGCAGTCTCAGCATTCTGTTTAGAATACTTTACATTTGAGTCTTTAAAACCAGAGACAGCACATAAAACACAGACAAAGCTCAGTTTTAGCACATCCAGTGAAACTCATACACGGTACAGTGCCTAAATATATATGTATAAATATCTATTAAGTAAAATGGTCTTTTAGTTTGACATTTTTGGCCAAAATTGTTGTAAGCCCCTGAGCCAACGTCACGGCAGACCACAATTCAGGGGTCCCTAACGCTAATATAAATTCTTAATAACCTGTGTAATAACAGGAAGAATGATTTATAGTAAATCTGTCAATATTAGTTGCAAAGTTCTAAGTCTGATAGTAGCCTTTATTAACCTGTACATTACCAGGAAAAGCACTCTGTATTAGAGTTGTCACAACCATCCTGCAAGCAAACAAGTTCCCCTGTGTGGGAGATGCTATGGAGTGAGCCCTTAACCATTTAAATGTGTTTACATTTGAGTCCAAAGATCTTTCATTCCCACAGGTATGCAGCATAGATCCTGCTCTCCTTATCTCCTGAAGCACAGCGAGGAGGTGAGGGGTACACTTTATTTAGTCTTTGTGGTGTATAGTACCAACGAAAGAGTAACATCAACTTCATCTACTATGTAAGGCTGCGTCCACAGTCTGTGCGAAGGCGCGAGCGTCGTTGTGCGCACCGCAAACAAAAGGCCGTACCTCAATGAGGACGGCCATAGAGCGCGCGAGTGACGAGGCGGACGATGTTTCATGAGACATTTTGTCACGGGCACGCCCTCGCCATGCCTCCCTGTCGCGCAATCCTACAGGGCATGGATCTCCCATCGGAGAGGCGCGAGTGACGCCATGCTCGCCTGTACTATATCTGAGCCCTAACAGTGGTTTCAGTAACACTTGTTAAGTTCTGCGCGGTGACTGGTAGCTCTGGCGGTGACTGGTAGCTCTGCGCAGTGACTGGAAGCTCTGCGCGGTGACTGGAAGCTCTGCGCAGTGACTGGAAGCTCTGCGCGGTGACTGGAAGCTCCTGCGTGGTGACTGGTAGCTCCTGCGCGGTGACTGGTAGCTCCTGCGCGGTGACTGGTAGCTCCTGCGCGGTGACTGGTAGCTCGCAGTGACTGGAAGCTCCTGCGTGGTGGCTGGAAGCTCCTGCGCGGTGACTGGTAGCTCGCGGTGACTGGTAGCTCGCGGTGACTGGTAGCTCCTGCGTGGTGACTGGTAGCTCCTGCGCGGTGACTGGTAGCTCCTGCGCGGTGACTGGTAGCTCCTGCGCGGTGACTGGTAGCTCCTGCGTGGTGACTGGTAGCTCCTGCGCGGTGACTGGAAGCTCTGCGCAGTGACCGGAACCTCTGGTTTTATCGGCCTGAAGCTTTTTAGATTTTGGGGGTCGGGATAGAACAAGATGACCTCCACAGATCGTAATAATTTTGGTTCAAAGTGTTTAATAAGAGTTCCAAGAAATTTGAAGAACTATAAACAGGGCTGTAAATATTTCTCAGTAGAGTAATTTTGTGTATTAGGGGAGTATTAAAATGAACACTAGTACTGTGCAGATATGGTTTATAACGCGACAGAAAAGGGGCACGGGCAGGTTGTGGGGGCAGAGTCCGCACCCTGTGCCCATAAACCTGATCCTGAGGAAGAATTGTGAGATTATAGCCTCATTTCGTCTACAGCGCTCCTAACCCTGAAGGCGCTATTAAATAAAATAGGTTGCATGGCGCCTGCGTCTCAGGCCTGAACACTTAGGTTGCGGTCCCAGTGCGTTCTGCCGTGCGCTGTAGGAACAAGTACCGCCCCTCAATGGGGCGGGGCCCACTAGGTACCTTGGCGCGCATTTGGCAGCCGCGCTCTACGACGGGTTTTTCCCAATACAACAAAATTGTATTTACAACTTGCGACGGAGGCGTGGCCACGCCCCCTTTGGCGGTTCAGCCATTCAGGGCGAACCAGCCGCGTGAGGTCATGGCCACGCCCCTGCAAACCCCCCGTTTAGGGAGGGGGAGTCGGGGCCTTTAGGGAGAGGGAGTCGGGACCTGCAGGGAGGGGGAGTCGGGGCCTGCAGGGAGGGAGAGTCGGGGCTGCAGGGAGGGGGAGTCGGGGCCTGCAGGGAGGGAGAGTCGGAGCCTGCAGGGAGGGGGAGTCGGGGCTGCAGGGAGGGGGAGTCGGGGCCTGCAGGGAGGGGGAGTCGGGGCCTGCAGGGAGGGAGAGTCGGAGCCTGCAGGGAGGGGGAGTCGGGGCTGCAGGGAGGGGGAGTCAGGGCCTGCAGGGAGGGGGAGTCGGGGCCTGCAGGGAGGGGGAGGCGGGGCCTGCAGGGAGGGGGAGTCGGGGCTGCAGGGAGGGGGAGGCGGGGGCTGCAGGGAGGGGGAGGCGGGGCCTGCAGGGAGGGGGAGTCGGGGCCTGCAGGGAGGGGGAGTCGGGGCCTGCAGGGAGGGGGAGGCGGGGCCTGCAGGGAGGGAGAGGCGGGGCCTGCAGGGAGGGAGAGGCGGGGCCTGCAGGGAGGGAGAGGCGGGGCCTGCAGGGAGGGAGAGGCGGGGCCTGCAGGGAGGGGGGTCGGGGCCTGCAGCGAGGGAGAGTCGGAGCCTGCAGGGAGGGGGAGTCGGGGCATGCAGGGAGGGAGAGTCGGAGCCTGCAGGGAGGGGGAGTCGGGGCCTACAGGGAGAGGGAGTCGGGGCCTGCAGGGAGGGGGAGGCGGGGCATGCAGGGAGGGGGAGGCGGGGCCTGCAGGGAGGGGGAGGCGGGGCCTGCAGGGAGGGGGAGGCGGGGCCTGCAGGGAGGGGGAGGCGGGGCCTGCAGGGAGGGGGAGGCGGGGCCTGCAGGGAGGAGGAGTCGGGGCCTGCAGGGAGGGGGAGTCGGGGCCTGCAGGGAGGGGGAGGCTGGGCCTGCAGGGAGGGGGAGGCGGGGCCTGCAGGGAGGGGGAGGCGGGGCCTGCAGGGAGGGGGAGGCGGGGCCTGCAGGGAGGGGGAGTCGGGGCCTGCAGGGAGAGGGAGTCGGGGCCTGCAGCGAGGGGGGAGTCGGGGCCTGCAGGGAGGGGGAGTCGGGGCATGCAGGGAGGGGGAGTCGGGGCCTGCAGGGAGGGGGAGTCGGGGCCTGCAGGGAGGGGGAGGCGGGGCCTGCAGGGAGGGGGAGGCGGGGCCTGCAGGGAGGGGGAGGCGGGGCCTGCAGGGAGGGGGAGGCGGGGCCTGCAGGGAGGGGGAGGCGGGGCCTGCAGGGAGGGGGAGTCGGGGCCTGCAGGGAGGGGGGAGTCGGGGCCTGCAGCGAGGGGGCGTCGGGGCCTGCAGGGAGGAGGAGTCGGGACCTGCAGGGAGGAGGAGTCGGGGCCTGCAGGGAGGAAGAGTCGGGGCCTGCAGGGAGGGGGAGTCGGGGCCTGCAGGGAGGGGGAGTCGGGGCCTGCAGGGAGGGGGAGTCGGGGCCTGCAGGGAGGGGGAGTCGGGGCCTGCAGGGAGAGGGAGTCGGGGCCTGCAGCGAGGGGGGAGTCGGGGCCTGCAGGGAGGGGGAGTCGGGGCCTGCAGGGAGAGGGAGTCGGGGGCCTGCAGCGAGGGGGGAGTCGGGGCCTGCAGGGAGGGGGAGTCGGGGCCTGCAGGGAGAGGGAGTCGGGGCCTGCAGCGAGGGGGGAGTCGGGGCCTGCAGGGAGGGAGAGTCGGGGCCTGCAGGGAGGGGGAGTCGGGGCCTGCAGGGAGGGGGAGTCGGGGCCTGCAGGGAGGGGGAGTCGGGGCCTGCAGCGAGGGGGCGTCGGGGCCTGCAGGGAGGGGGAGTCGGGGCCTGCAGGGAGGGGGAGTCGGGGCCTGCAGCGAGGGGGAGTCGGGGCTTGCAGGGAGGGGGAGGCTGGGCCTGCAAGCAGGGGGAGGCGGGGCCTGCAGGGAGGGGGAGGCTGGGCCTGCAGGGAGAGGGGGAGGGGGAGGCGGGGCCTGCAGGGAGGGGGAGGCTGGGCCTGCAGGGAGGGGGAGGCGGGGCCTGCAGGGAGGGGGAGGCGGGGCCTGCAGGGAGGGGGAGGCTGGGCCTGCAGGGAGGGGGAAGAGTCAGTGTCTGGCTGCAGCCTCCTGTCCAATCACCTCCCCTGCCTGAGACCTTCTCTCCCACACTCTGACAAGTGAAAGCAGATTGGCTGGAAATAAAAAACTTGGCAAGGTTCCAAAAATTCCAGGCCATTACTGCGTGAATAATGCCTGGAGTTTTAACCAATCAGCGAGCAGAGAATTCAATAATGCCCGAAGTTTTAACCAATCAGAGATTTCAATAATGCCAGGAGTTTAACAGTTTAGTCTATAATTAACAATAGCGCTGTTAAAAAAACAATGGTTCAGAAGATAACACACATTTGAGGCATCATTCTGCGTTAGCAAGGGTAATAATATCTGTTAAATCAGTCCATTCGAGAAAAGTTTCTAGGGTGCTCACATTCTGGTGATGGATATACTGTACATATATACTGTATGTGTATGTATATACAGTTGTGTGAAAAAGAAAGTACACCCTCTTTCAATTCTATGGTTTTACATATCAGGACATAATAACAATCATCTGTTCCTTAGCAGGTCTTAAAATTAGGTAAATACAACCTCAGGTGAACAACACACACATGACATATTACACCGTGTGTGTGTGTGTGTGTGTGTGTGTGTGTGTGTGTGTGTGTGTGTGTGTACACATGACATATTACACTGTGTGTGTGTGTGTGTGTGTGTGTGTGTGTGTGTGTGTGTGTGTGTGTGTGTGTGTGTGTGTGTGTGTGTGTGTGTACACATGACATATTACACTGTGTGTGTGTGTGTGTGTGTGTGTGTGTGTGTGTGTGTGTGTGTGTACACATGACATATTACACCGTGTCATGATTTACTTAACAAAAATAAAGCCAAAATGGAGAAGCCATGTGTGAAAAACTAAGTACACCTTATGATTCAATAGCTTGTAGAACCACCTTTTGCAGCAATAACTTGAAGTAATCGTTTTCTGTATGGCTTTATCAGTCTCTCACATTGTTGTGGAGGAATTTTGGCCCACTCTTCTTTACAACATTGCTTCAGTTCATTGAGGTTTGTGGGCATTTGTTTATGCACAGCTCTCTTCAGGTCCCGCCACAGCATTTCAATTGGGTTGAGATTTGGACCTTGACTGGGCCATTGCAACACCTTGATTCTTTTCTTTTTCAGCCATTCTGTTGTAGATTTGCTGGTGTGCTTGGAATCATTGTCCTGTTGCATGACCCAATTTCGGCCAAGCTTTAGCTATTGGACAGATGGCCTCACATTTGACTCTAGAATACTTTGGTATACAGAGTCGACTCAATGACTGCAAGGTTCCCAGGTCCTGTGGCTGCAAAACAAGCCCAAATCATCACCCCTCCACCACTGTGCTTGACAGTTGGTATGAGGCGTTTGTGCTGATATGTTGTGTTTGGTTTTCGCCAAACGTGGCTCTGTGCATTATGGCCAAACATCTCCATTTTAGTCTCGTCTGTCCAAAGGACATTGGTCCAGAAGTCTTGTGGTTTGTTCAGATGCAACTTTGCAAACCTAAGGCCTCGGCCATGTTCCTTGCTTGCTGGCGGAAGCGCGCTAACGCGCGCTCCCGCTCAGCACTGAGCCCCTACAGCCGCAATTAGAGCGGCTTTAGTAGGGGCTCACCTGCGCTTCCGCACGCTTGTGGAAGCGCAGGTCTTAGGGGAATTTAAAATTCCCCCACTTGCCGGCGAGACAGGCCGGTCACGTGAGCAGTTCGCCCAATGAGGGCGAACCAGCTCCGTGACATCACTGGGCAGGGGCCTGAGGCAGGGTGAGGCAGGGAAGGAGTGCTGGCAGCCTGAGGAAGGAGTGCTGGCAGGCAGGGACGGAGTGCTGTCAGGCAGGGACGGAGTGCTGGCAGGCAGGGACGGAGTGCTGGCAGGCAGGGACGGAGTGCTGGCAGGCAGGGAAGGAGTGCTGGCAGCCTGAGGCAGGGAAGGAGTGCTGGCAGCCTGAGGCAGGGAAGGAGTGCAGCCTGAGGCAGGGAAGGAGTGCTGGGGAAGGAGTGCTGGCAGCCTGAGGCAGGGAAGGAGTGCTGGCAGCCTGAGGAAGGAGTGCTGGCAGGCAGGGAAGGAGTGCTGGCAGCCTGAGGAAGGAGTGCTGGCAGCCTGAGGCAGGGAAGGAGTGCTGGTAGCCTGAGGAAGGAGTGCTGGGGAAGGAGTGCTGGCAGCCTGAGGAAGGAGTGCTGGGGAAGGAGTGCTGGCAGCCTGAGGAAGGAGTGCTGGCAGCCTGAGGAAGGAGTGCTGGCAGCCTGAGGAAGGAGTGCTGGCCGCCTGAGGAAGGGAACACAGTCCTGTCCCAGGACAGATGCATTTGGTAGGATGACAAACCCCCAGGGATGTATTTCCCAGCGGTGGGCAGGAGAACGGCCACGGGGTGCGTTCCTGCACACAAGTGTCATTTTAACAACATAAATGTCAGTTTGCAAACATTCGCCGGCGCGATTTATCCCGCGAGAGTTACAGTCTGAATGTGGGGAACAGGGAAAGCACTTTGTGTGTATATTACAGAGGTGTTATTCTGCACAGTGAATGTCACTCTTAAAAATGTAAATATAATGTTTTGGCTCATAACTCTCTCTCTCTCCTCTCCCCCTCTCTCTCTCTCTCTCTCTCTCCTTTCTCCTCTCTCTATCCCTCCTCTCTCTCTCCCCTTTCTCCTCTCTCCCCTTTCTCCTCTCTATCTCCCTCCTCTCTCTCTCCCCTTTCTCCTCTCTCTCCTGCCTCTGCCTCTGTCTTATGCTCTCCCTCTCCTTCCCTCTCGCTCACCCTGTCTCTCGCCCTCCCTGTTCCTCCCTCTTTCTCCCTGCCTCTCTCCTTTGCTCTCTCTCTCTTTCTCTCCCTGCCGCCTATCCTTTGCTCCCTCTCTCTTTCTCTCCCTGCCTCCTATCCTTTTCTCTCTCTCTCTTTCTCTCCCTACCTCTATCCCTCTCTCTTTCTCTCCCTGTCTCCTATCCTATGCTCTCTCCCTCTCTCTTTCTCTCCCTGCCACCTGTCCCATGCTCTCTCTTCATCCCTCTCTTTCTCTCCCTGCCGCCTATCCTTTGCTCTCTCTCCCTTTCTCTCCCTGCCTCTCTCCCATACTCTCTCTCCCTCTCTCTCCCATACTCTCTCTCTCCCTGTCCCTGACCAGGCAAACAGAAGTATCTCTGTGCCAGCCGAAATGACTGCACCATAGACAAGTTTCGGAGGAAAAATTGCCCGTCCTGCCGCCTACGGAAGTGTTATGAGGCCGGGATGACGTTAGGAGGTCAGTTTTTTATTTCATCAGAAGGGAAGAAAGTCGGGTCCTTCTAAACCAGTCGTAGACAACATGATTTCCCTCAAAGGCCGCACATCACCTATATAAAAATAAATACATATATAGGAGCTTCTCCCGGCCCCTCTAGTCATCTGTCTAACAGCGACGCGCTGGGGAATACGGTCTCGCTCCTTATCAGCGCAGGAGAGGAGCGGGCAGTACTGTATGAATCAGCGCAGGAGAGGAGCGGGCAGTACTGTATGTATCAGCACAGGAAAGGAGCGGGCAGTACTGTATATATCAGCGCAGGAGAGGAGCGGGCAGTACTGTATATATCAGCGCAGGAGGGGAGCGGGCAGTACTGTATTTATCAGCGCAGGAGAGGAGCGGGCAGTACTGTATTTATCAGCACAGGAGAGGAGCGGACAGTACTGTATGTATCAGCGCAGGAGAGGAGCGGGCAGTACTGTATTTATCAGCACAGGAGAGGAGCGGGCAGTACTGTATGTATCAGCGCAGGAGAGGATCGGGCAGTACTGTATTTATCAGCACAGGAGAGGAGCGGGCAGTACTGTATTTATCAGCGCAGGAGAGGAGCGGGCAGTACTGTATTTATCAGCGCAGGAGAGGAGCGGGCAGTACTGTATGTATCAGCACAGGAGAGGAGCGGGCAGTACAGTATTTATCAGCGCAGGAGAGGAGCGGGCAGTACTGTATTTATCAGCACAGGAGGGGAGCGGGCAGTACTGTATTTATCAGCGCAGGAGAGGAGCGGGCAGTACTGTATTTATCAGCACAGGAGGGGAGCGGGCAGTACTGTATTTATCAGCGCAGGAGAGGAGCGGGCAGTACTGTATTTATCAGCACAGGAGGGGAGCGGGCAGTACTGTATGTATCAGCGCAGGAGAGGAGCGGGCAGTACTGTATGTATCAGCGCAGGAGAGGAGCGGGCAGTACTGTATTTATCAGCGCAGGAGGGGAGCGGGCAGTACTGTATGTATCAGCGCAGGTGAGGAGCGGGCAGTACTGTATATATCAGCACAGGAGAGGAGCGGGCAGTACTGTATTTATCAGCACAGGAGATGAGCGGGCAGTACTGTACATATCAGCGCAGGAGGGGAGCGGGCAGTACTGTATTTATCAGCGCAGGAGAGGAGCGGGCAGTACTGTATTTATCAGCGCAGGAGGGGAGCGGGCAGTACTGTATGCATCAGCGCAGGAGAGGAGCGGGCAGTACTGTATGTATCAGCGCAGGAGAGGAGCGGGCAGTACTGTATTTATCAGCACAGGAGAGGAGCGGGCAGTACTGTATGTATCAGCGCAGGAGAGGAGCGGGCAGTACTGTATTTATCAGCGCAGGACAGGAGCGGGCAGTACTGTATGTATCAGCGCAGGAGAGGAGCGGGCAGTACTGTATTTATCAGCGCAGGAGGGGAGCGGGCAGTACTGTATTTATCAGCACAGGAGAGGAGCGGGCTGTACTGTATTTATCAGCGCAGGAGAGGAGCGGGCAGTACTGTATTTATCAGCACAGGAGAGGAGCGGGCAGTACTGTATGTATCAGCACAGGAGAGGAGCGGGTAGTACTGTATTTATCAGCGCAAGAGAGGAGCGGGCAGTACTGTATGTATCAGCGCAGGAGAGGAGCGGGCAGTGCAGTATTTATCAGCACAGGAGAGGAGCGGGCAGTACTGTATGTATCAGCGCAGGAGAGGAGCGGGCAGTACAGTATTTATCAGCGCAGGAGAGGAGCGGGCAGTTCTGTATTTATCAGCACAGGAGAGGAGCGGGCAGTACTGTATTTATCAGCGCAGGAGAGGAGCGGGCAGTACTGTATTTATCAGCGCAGGAGAGGAGCGAGCAGTACTGTATGTATCAGCACAGGAGATGAGCGGGCAGTACTGTATGTATCAGCACAGGAGAGGAGCGGGCAGTACTGTATGTATCAGCACAGGAGAGGAGCGGGCAGTACTGTATTTATCAGCGCAGGAGAGGAGCGGGCAGTACTGTATGTATCAGCACAGGAGATGAGCGGGCAGTACTGTATGTATCAGCACAGGAGAGGAGCGGGCAGTACTGTATGTATCAGCACAGGAGAGGAGCGGACAGTACTGTAATTAACAGCGCAGGAGAGGAGCGGGCAGTACTGTATGTATCAGCACAGGAGAGGAGCGGACAGTACTGTAATTAACAGCGCAGGAGAGGAGCGGGCAGTACTGTATGTATCAGCACAGGAGATAAGCGGGCATTACTGTATGTATCAGCGCAGGAGAGGAGCGGGCAGTACTGTATATATCAGCGCAGGAGAGGAGCGAGCAGTACTGTTTTTATCAGCGCAGGAGAGGAGCGGGCAGTACTGTATTTATCAGCACAGGAGAGGAGCGGGCAGTACTGTATGTATCAGCACAGGAGAGGAGCGGACAGTACTGTATTTATCAGCGCAGGAGAGGAGCGGGCAGTACTGTATGTATCAGTGCAGGAGAGGAGCGGGCAGTACTGTAATTAACAGCGCAGGAGAGGAGCGGGCATTACTGTATGTATCCGCGCAGGAGAGGAGCGGGCAGTACTGTATATATCAGCGCAGGAGAGGAGCGAGCAGTACTGTTTTTATCAGCGCAGGAGAGGAGCGGGCAGTACTGTCTTTATCAGCGCAGGAGAGGAGCGGGCAGTACTGTATGTATCAGCGCAGGAGGGGAGCGGGCAGTACTGTATGTATCAGCACAGGAGAGGAGCGGGCAGTACTGTATTTATCAGCACAGGAGAGGAGCGGGCAGTACTGTATTTATCAGCGCAGGAGAGGAGCGGGCAGTACTGTATTTATCAGCACAGGAGAGGAGCGGGCAGTACTGTATTTATCAGCACAGGAGATGAGCGGACAGTACTGTATATATCAGCGTAGGAGAGGAGCGGGCATTACTGTATGTATCAGCGCAGGAGAGGAGCGGGCAGTACTGTATATATCAGCGCAGGAGAGGAGCGAGCAGTACTGTTTTTATCAGCGCAGGAGAGGAGCGGGCAGTACTGTCTTTATCAGCGCAGGAGAGGAGCGGGCAGTACTGTATGTATCAGCGCAGGAGGGGAGCGGGCAGTACTGTATGTATCAGCACAAGAGAGGAGCGGGCAGTACTGTATTTATCAGCACAGGAGAGGAGCGGGCAGTACTGTATTTATCAGCGCAGGAGAGGAGCGGGCAGTACTGTATTTATCAGCACAGGAGAGGAGCGGGCAGTACTGTATTTATCAGCACAGGAGATGAGCGGGCAGTACTGTATATATCAGCGTAGGAGAGGAGCGGGCAGTACTGTATGTATCAGCACAGGAGATGAGCGGGCAGTACTCTATATATCAGTGTAGGAGAGGAGCGGGCAGTACTGTATGTATCAGCGCAGGAGAGGAGCGGGCAGTACTGTTATTATCAGCACAGGAGAGGAGCGGGCAGTACTGTATTTATCAGCACAGGAGAGGAGCGGGCAGTACTGTATGTATCAGCGCAGGAGAGGAGCGGGCAGTACAGTATTTATCAGCACAGGAGAGGAGCGGGCAGTACTGTATGTATCAGCGCAGGAGAGGAGCGGGCAGTACTGTATTTATCAGCACAGGAGAGGAGCGGGCAGTACTGTATGTATCAGCGCAGGAGAGGAGCGGGCAGTACTGTATTTATCAGCACAGGAGAGGAGCGGGCAGTACTGTATTTATCAGCACAGGAGAGGAGCGGGCAGTACTGTATTTATCAGCGCAGGAGAGGAGCGGGCAGTACTGTATTTATCAGCGCAGGAGAGGAGCGGGCAGTACTGTATGTATCAGCGCAGGAGAGGAGCGGGCACTACAGTATTTATCAGCGCAGGAGAGAAGCGGGCAGTACTGTATATCAGCGCAGGATAGGAGCGGGCAGTGCTGTATTTATCAGCGCAGGAGAGGAGCGGGCAGTACTGTATACTGTATATCAGCACAGGAGAGGAGCGGGCAGTACTGTATGTATCAGCGCAGGAGAGGAGCGGGCAGTACTGTATTTATCAGCACAGGAGAGGAGCGGGCAGTACTGTATTTATCAGCACAGGAGAGGAGCGGGCAGTACTGTATTTATCAGCGCAGGAGAGGAGCGGGCAGTACTGTATTTATCAGCGCAGGAGAGGAGCGGGCAGTACTGTATATATCAGCACAGGAGAGGAGCGGGCAGTACTGTATGTATCAGCACAGGAAAGGAGCGGGCAGTACTGTATGTATCAGCGCAGGAGAGGAGCGGGCACTACAGTATTTATCAGCGCAGGAGAGGAGCGGGCAGTACTGTATTTATCAGCGCAGTAGAGGAGCGGGCAGTACTGTATTTATCAGCGCAGTAGAGGAGCGGGCAGTACTGTATGTATCAGCGCAGGAGAGGAGCGGGCAGTACTGTATTTATCAGCACAGGAGAGGAGCGGGCAGTACTGTATTTATCAGCACAGGAGAGGAGCGGGCAGTACTGTATTTATCAGCACGGGAGAAGAGCGGGCAGTACTGTATTAATTAGCGCAGGAGGGGAGCGGGCAGTACTGTATGTATCAGCGCAGGAGGGGAGCGGGCAGTACTGTATTTATCAGCGCAGGAGAGGAGCAGGCAGTACTGTATCTATCAGCACAGGAGAGGAGCGGGCAGTACTGTATGTATCAGCGCAGGAGTGGAGCGGGCAGTACTGTATCTATCAGCACAGGAGAGGAGCGGGCAGGCCTGTATTTATCAGCACAGGAAAGGAGCGGGCAGTACTGTATGTATCAGCGCAGGAGAGGAGCGGGCAGTACTGTATTTATCAGCGCAGGAGAGGAGCGGGCAGTACTGTATTTATCAGCACAGGAGAGGAGCGGGCAGTACTGTATGTATCAGCACAGGAGAGGAGCGGGCAGTACTGTATTTATCAGCACAGGAGAGGAGCGGGCAGTACTGTATTTATCAGCGCAGGAGAGGAGCGGGCAGTACTGTATTTATCAGCGCAGGAGAGGAGCGGGCAGTACTGTATTTATCAGCGCAGGAGAGGAGCGGGCAGTACTGTATTTATCAGCACAGGAGAGGAGCGGGCAGTACTGTATGTACCAGCGCAGGAGAGCAGCGGGCAGTACTGTATTTATCAGCACAGGAGAGGAGCGGGCAGTACTGTATTTATCAGAGCAGGAGAGGAGCGGGCAGTACTGTATTTATCAGCACAGGAGAGGAGCGGGCAGTACTGTATGTATCAGCACAGGAGAGGAGCGGGCAGTACTGTATATATCACGCAGGAGGGGAGCGGGCAGTACTGTATTTATCAGCGCAGGAGAGGAGCGGGCAGTACTGTATTTATCAGCGCAGGAGGGGAGCGGGCAGTACTGTATATATCAGCACAGGAGAGGAGCGGGCAGTACTATATTTATCAGCACAGGAGAGGAGCGGGCAGTACTGTATTTATCAGCGCAGGAGAGGAGCGGGCAGGACTGTATGTATCAGCGCAGGAGAGGAGCGGGCAGTACTGTATGTATCAGCGCAGGAGAGGAGCGGGCAGTACTGTATGTATCAGCACAGGAGAGGAGCGGGCAGTACAGTATTTATCAGAGCAGGAGAGGAGCGGGCAGTACTGTATGTATCAGCACAGGAGAGGAGCGGGCAGTACAGTATTTATCAGCGCAGGAGAGGAGCGGGCAGTACTGTATGTATCAGCGCAGGAGAGGAGCGGGCAGTACAGTATTTATCAGCGCAGGAGAGGAGCGGGCAGTACTGTATGTATCAGCGCAGAAGAGGAGCGGGCAGTACTGTATGTATCAGCACAGGAGAGGAGCGGGCAGTACAGTATTTATCAGCGCAGGAGAGGAGCGGGCAGTACTGTATGTATCAGCGCAGGAGAGGAGCGGGCAGTACAGTATTTATCAGCGCAGAAGAGGAGCGGGCAGTACTGTATTTATCAGCGCAGGAGGGGAGCGGGCAGTACTGTATTTATCAGCGCAGGAGAGGAGCGGGCAGTACAGTATTTATCAGCGCAGGAGAGGAGCGGGCAGTACTGTATTTATCAGCGCAGGAGGGGAGCGGGCAGTACTGTATATATCAGCGCAGGAGAGGAGCGGGCAGTACTGTATGTATCAGCGCAGGAGAGGAGCGGGCAGTACTGTATGTATCAGCGCAGGAGAGGAGCGGGCAGTACTGTATTTATCAGCGCAGGAGGGGAGCGGGCAGTACTGTATGTATCAGCGCAGGTGAGGAGCGGGCAGTACTGTATATATCAGCACAGGAGAGGAGCGGGCAGTACTGTATTTATCAGCACAGGAGAGGAGCGGGCAGTACTGTACATATCAGCGCAGGAGGGGAGCGGGCAGTACTGTATTTATCAGCGCAGGAGAGGAGCGGGCAGTACTGTATTTATCAGCGCAGGAGGGGAGCGGGCAGTACTGTATGTATCAGCGCAGGAGAGGAGCGGGCAGTACTGTATGTATCAGCGCAGGAGAGGAGCGGGCAGTACTGTATTTATCAGCACAGGAGAGGAGCGGGCAGTACTGTATGTATCAGCGCAGGAGAGGAGCGGGCAGTACTGTATTTATCAGCACAGGAGAGGAGCGGGCAGTACTGTATGTATCAGCGCAGGAGAGGAGCGGGCAGTACTGTATTTATCAGCGCAGGAGGGGAGCGGGCAGTACAGTATTTATCAGCGCAGGAGAGGAGCGGGCAGTACTGTATTTATCAGCACAGGAGAGGAGCGGGCAGTACTGTATGTATCAGCGCAGGAGAGGAGCGGGTAGTACTGTATTTATCAGCGCAAGAGAGGAGCGGGCAGTACTGTATGTATCAGCGCAGGAGAGGAGCGGGCAGTGCAGTATTTATCAGCACAGGAGAGGAGCGGGCAGTACTGTATGTATCAGCGCAGGAGAGGAGCGGGCAGTACAGTATTTATCAGCGCAGGAGAGGAGCGGGCAGTTCTGTATTTATCAGCACAGGAGAGGAGCGGGCTGTACTGTATTTATCAGCACAGGAGAGGAGCGGGCAGTACTGTATTTATCAGCGCAGGAGAGGAGCGGGCAGTACTGTATTTATCAGCGCAGGAGAGGAGCGGGCAGTACTGTATGTATCAGCGCAGGAGAGGAGCGGGCAGTACTGTATTTATCAGCACAGGAAAGGAGCGGGCAGTACTGTATGTATCAGCGCAGGAGAGGAGCGGGCAGTACTGTATTTATCAGCGCAGGAGGGGAGCGGGCAGTACAGTATTTATCAGCGCAGGAGAGGAGCGGGCAGTACTGTATTTATCAGCACAGGAGAGGAGCGGGCAGTACTGTATGTATCAGCGCAGGAGAGGAGCGGGTAGTACTGTATTTATCAGCGCAAGAGAGGAGCGGGCAGTACTGTATGTATCAGCGCAGGAGAGGAGCGGGCAGTGCAGTATTTATCAGCACAGGAGAGGAGCGGGCAGTACTGTATGTATCAGCGCAGGAGAGGAGCGGGCAGTACAGTATTTATCAGCGCAGGAGAGGAGCGGGCAGTTCTGTATTTATCAGCACAGGAGAGGAGCGGGCTGTACTGTATTTATCAGCACAGGAGAGGAGCGGGCAGTACTGTATTTATCAGCGCAGGAGAGGAGCGGGCAGTACTGTATTTATCAGCGCAGGAGAGGAGCGGGCAGTACTGTATTTATCTGCACAGGAGATGAGCGGGCAGTACTGTATATATCAGCGTAGGAGAGGAGCGGGCAGTACTGTATGTATCAGCACAGGAAATGAGCGGGCAGTACTGTATGTATCAGCACAGGAGAGGAGCGGGCAGTACTGTATGTATCAGTGCAGGAGAGGAACGGGCAGTACTGTATGTATCAGCACAGGAGGGGAGCGGGCAGTACTGTATTTATCAGCGCAGGAGAGGAGCGGGCAGTACTGTATGTATCAGTGTAGGAGAGGAGCGGGCAGTACTGTATTTATCAGCGCAGGAGATGAGCGGGCAGTACTGTATATATCAGCGCAGGAGAGGAGCGGACAGTACTGTATGTATCAGCACAGGAGAGGAGCGGACAGTACTGTAATTAACAGCACAGGAGATGAGCGGGCAGTACTCTATATATCAGTGTAGGAGAGGAGCGGGCAGTACTGTATGTATCAGCACAGGAGAGGAGCGGGCAGTACTGTATGTATCAGCGCAGGAGAGGAGCGGGCACTACAGTATTTATCAGCGCAGGAGAGAAGCGGGCAGTACTGTATATCAGCGCAGGAGAGGAGCGGGCAGTACTGTATTTATCAGCGCAGGAGAGGAGCGGGCAGTGCTGTATTTATCAGCGCAGGAGAGGAGCGGGCAGTACTGTATGTATCAGCGCAGGAGAGGAGCGGGCAGTGCTGTATTTATCAGCGCAGGAGAGGAGCGGGCAGTACTGTATATCAGCGCAGGAGAGGAGCGGGCAGTGCTGTATTTATCAGCACAGGAGAGGAGCGGGCAGTACTGTATGCATCAGCGCAGGAGAGGAGCGGGCAGTACTGTATGTATCAGCGCAGGAGAGGAGCGGGCAGTACTGTATGTATCAGCACAGGAGAGGAGCGGGCAGTACTGTATGTATCAGCGCAGGTGAGGAGCGGGCAGTACTGTATGTATCAGCACAGGAGAGGAGCGGGCAGTACTGTATGTATCAGCACAGGAGAGGAGCGGGCAGTACTGTATGTATCAGCGCAGGAGAGGAGCGGGCAGTACTGTATGTATCAGCACAGGAGAGGAGTGGGCAGTACTGTATGTATCAGCACAGGAGAGGAGCGGGCAGTACTGTATTTATCAGCGCAGGAGAGGAGCGGGCAGTACTGTATGTATCAGCGCAGGAGAGGAGCGGGCAGTACTGTATGTATCAGCGCAGGAGAGGAGCGGGCAGTACTGTATGTATCAGCGCAGGAGAGGAGCGGGCAGTACTGTATATATCAGCGCAGGAGAGGAGCGGGCAGTACTGTATGTATCAGCGCAGGAGAGGAGCGGGCAGTACTGTATGTATCAGCGCAGGAGAGGAGCGGGCAGTACTGTATTTATCAGCGCAGGAGAGCAGCGGGCAGTACTGTATTTATCAGCACAGGAGAGGAGCGGGCAGTACTGTATGTATCAGCACAGGAGAGGAGCGGGCAGTACTGTATTTATCAGCGCAGGAGAGGAGCGGGCAGTACTGTATTTATCAGTGCAGGAGAGGAGCGGGCAGTACTGTATTTATCAGCACAGGAGAGGAGCGGGCAGTACTGTATGTATCAGCGCAGGAGAGGAGCGGGCAGTACTGTATTTATCAGCGCAGGAGAGGAGCGGGCAGTACTGTATTTATCAGCACAGGAGAGGAGCGGGCAGTACTGTATTTATCAGCACAGGAGAGGAGCGGGCAGTACTGTATTTATCAGCGCAGGAGAGGAGCGGGCAGTACTGTATTTATCAGCGCAGGAGAGGAGCGGGCAGTACTGTATCTATCAGCACAGGAGAGGAGCGGGCAGTACTGTATGTATCAGCGCAGGAGAGGAGCGGGCAGTACTGTATCTATCAGCACAGGAGAGGAGCGGGCAGGCCTGTATTTATCAGCACAGGAAAGGAGCGGGCAGTACTGTATGTATCAGCACAGGAGAGGAGCGGGCAGTACTGTATTTATCAGCACAGGAGAGGAGCGGGCAGTACTGTATGTATCAGCACAGGAGAGGAGCGGGCAGTACTGTATTTATCAGCACAGGAGAGGAGCGGGCAGTACTGTATTTATCAGCGCAGGAGAGGAGCGGGCAGTACTGTATTTATCAGCGCAGGAGAGGAGCAGGCTGTACTGTATGTATCAGCGCAGGAGAGGAGCGGGCAGTACTGTATGTATCAGCGCAGGAGAGGAGCGGGCAGTACTGTATTTATCAGCGCAGGAGAGGAGCGGGCAGTACTGTATGTATCAGCGCAGGAGAGGAGCGGGCAGTACTGTATGTACCAGCGCAGGAGAGGAGCGGGCAGTACTGTATTTATCAGCACAGGAGAGGAGCAGGCAGTACTGTATGTATCAGCGCAGGAGAGGAGCGGGCAGTACTGTATTTATCAGCGCAGGAGAGGAGCGGGCAGTACTGTATGTATCAGCGCAGGAGAGGAGCGGGCAGTACTGTATGTACCAGCGCAGGAGAGGAGCGGGCAGTACTGTATTTATCAGCGCAGGAGAGGAGCGGGCAGTACTGTATGTATCAGCGCAGGAGAGGAGCGGGCAGTACTGTATGTATCAGCACAGGAGAGGAGCGGGCAGTACTGTATGTATCAGCGCAGGAGAGGAGCGGGCAGTACTGTATGTATCAGCACAGGAGATGAGCGGGCAGTACTGTATATATCAGAGCAGGAGAGGAGCGGGCAGTACTGTATGTATCAGCGCAGGAGAGGAGCGGGCAGTATTGTATGTATCAGTGCAGGAGAGGAGCGGGCAGTACTGTATTTATCAGCGCAGGAGAGGAGCGGGCAGTACTGTATTTATCAGCGCAGGAGAGGAGCGGGCAGTACTGTATGTATCAGCGCAGGAGAGGAGCGGGCAGTACTGTATTTATCAGCGCAGGAGAGGAGCGGGCAGTACTGTATGTATCAGCGCAGGAGAGGAGCGGGCAGTACTGTATGTACCAGCGCAGGAGAGGAGCGGGCAGTACTGTATTTATCAGCGCAGGAGAGGAGCGGGCAGTACTGTATGTATCAGCGCAGGAGAAGAGCGGGCAGTACTGTATGTATCAGCGCAGGAGAGGAGCGGGCAGTACTGTATGTATCAGCACAGGAGATGAGCGGGCAGTACTGTATATATCAGCGCAGGAGAGGAGCGGGCAGTACTGTATGTATCAGCGCAGGAGAGGAGCGGGCAGTACTGTATGTATCAGTGCAGGAGAGGAGCGGGCAGTACTGTATTTATCAGCGCAGGAGAGGAGCGGGGAGTACTGTATGTATCAGCGCAGGAGAGGAGCGGGCAGTACTGTATGTATCAGCGCAGGAGAGGAGCGGCAGTACTGTATGTATCAGCGCAGGAGAGGAGCTGGCAGTACTGTATTTATCAGCGCAGGAGAGGAGCGGGCAGTACTGTATGTATCAGCGCAGGAGAGGAGCGGGCAGTGCAGTATTTATCAGTGCAGGAGAGGAGCGGGCAGTACTGTATGTATCAGTGCAGGAGAGGAGCGGGCAGTACTGTATTTATTTGCTAGACATCCCTCACAGAAGATAAACAATACTGCCACGTTACTCTGACTTATAGTAGTTGCGACATTACTTATTTGAGTGACAGTACTCATAGTTACTCATAGTTACTCATAGTTTCTCTCACTTTCTTTATAAAATGTTTTCTTCGTGTAAACATTGGCTGCTCCACCATGCAAAGGGTTAACTAATTCCATCAAGCATCCGCATGTTACAAAGTTAAACCCTGCAGAGGATATTGGCGCAGTGGGAGAGGTCAGGGTGACCCCAGGAACCGCGCTGTCAGGGCGATGAGTTGTTGCATGTTTGTTGTTGACTGGATGTTGTGGATATAAGAGGCGGTGAGATGGAAAGTCCAGATTAACCCTGTGAGGGAGTTTCCCGGGAGAGAGGCGCTTGGCATGGGGAGGGGACCGGGCTGTCTGGCAGAATGAGCTCTGTACTGGGGCAGGGGTCTGCTGCCGGGGGCTCATGATCTCTGTACTGGGACAGGGGTCTGCTGCCGGGGGCTCACGGTGACGTTGGGGTCTCTTCTCTGTAGAGTAACATTTTGATAAATGACCCTTATGGGGGTTCCTGTAAGGCGTAGAATGCAGTCCTTTATTTCATAAAGTAGGCCAGGATCTGGCTGGCCAACTAGGGAAACAGGGACGGGCCCCCCAAAACAGGGACGGGCCCCCCAAAACAGGGACGGGCCCCCCAAAACAGGGACGGGCCCCCCAAAACAGGGACGGGCCCCCCAAAACAGGGATGGGCCCCCCAAAACAGGGATGCTCCTCCCAAAACAGGGACGGGCCTCCCAAAACAGGGACGGGTCCCCCATAACAGGGTTGGGCCCCCCATAACTGGCTGCCGACAGGAACCGAGGAATTAGGCTTGGTGGGAACCCCAACTTCTGCTATACTGAGCGCACTCGCAGGGTGCTATACTGAGCACGCACGTAGGGTGCTATACTGAGCACACGCAGGGTACTATACTGAGCACACACACGCAGGGTGCTATACTGAGCACACGCAGGGTACTATACTGAGCACACACACGCAGGGTGCTATACTGAGCACACGCAGGGTACTATACTGAGCACACACACTCAGGGTGCTATACTGAGCACACACGCAGGGTGCTATACTGAGCACACACGCAGGGTGCTATACTGAGCACACACGCAGGGTGCTATACTGAGCACACACACGCAGGGTGCTATACTGAACACACACACGCAGGGTGCTATACTGAGCACACACTCAGGGTGCTATACTGAGCACACACACGCAGGGTGCTATACTGAGCGCGCACGCAGGGTGCTATACTGAGCGCGCACGCAGGGTGCTATACTGAGCGCGCACGCAGGGTGCTATACTGAGCGCGCACGCAGGGTGCTATACTGAGCGCGCACGCAGGGTGCTATACTGAGCGCGCACGCAGGGTGCTATACTGAGCGTGCACGCAGGGTGCTATACTGAGCACACGCACGCAGGGTGCTATACTGAGCACACGCACGCAGGGTGCTATACTGAGCACACGCACGCAGGGTGCTATACTGAGCGCGCACGCAGGGTGCTATACTGAGCGCGCACGCAGGGTGCTATACTGAGCGCGCACGCAGGGTGCTATACTGAGCGCGCACGCAGGGTGCTATACTGAGCGCGCACGCAGGGTGCTATACTGAGCGCGCACGCAGGGTGCTATACTGAGCGCGCACGCAGGGTGCTATACTGAGCGCGCACGCAGGGTGCTATACTGAGCGCGCACGCAGGGTGCTATACTGAGCACACGCACGCAGGGTGCTATACTGAGCGCGCACGCAGGGTGCTATACTGAGCGCGCACGCAGGGTGCTATACTGAGCGCGCACGCAGGGTGCTATACTGAGCGCGCACGCAGGGTGCTACACTGAGCACGCACGCAGGGTGCTACACTGAGCACACGCACGCAGGGTGCTATACTGAGCGCGCACGCAGGGTGCTATACTGAGCGCGCACGCAGGGTGCTATACTGAGCGCGCGCGCAGGGTGCTATACTGAGCACGCGCGCAGGGTGCTATACTGAGCACGCGCGCAGGGTGCTATACTGAGCACGCGCGCAGGGTGCTATACTGAGCACGCGCGCAGGGTGCTATACTGAGCGCACACGCAGGGTGCTATATTGAGCGCACAAGCAGGGTGCTATACTGAACACGCACGCAGGGTGCTATACTGATCGCGCACGCAGGGTGCTATACTGAGCGCACGCGCAGGGTGCTATGAGCACGCGCGCAGAGTGCTATACTGAGCACACGCACGCAGGGTGCTATACTGAGCACACACGCAGAGTGCTATTCTGAGCGCGCACACGCAGGGTGCTATACTGGGGTCAGCAGCTTTGTACACAAAGTTCTCCCATTGAAAATGTAGAAATAATGCAAATAAAAGCAGAAATCTGTCTCCACTAACGGGACTTTGTTCTTTGCTTAATCTGCTTCACATGTTCTGCCTTCAACTGCCAAGCGTTGCAGCCACCAGGAGCCATCGTGCCCCTAGTATCACAGTATCGACCTCGCTGAGTACTCGCGCAGCGTCTGTACCTCGCTGAGTACTCGCGCAGCGTCCTGTACCTCGCTGAGTACTCGCGCAGCGTCTGTACCTCGCTGAGTACTCGCGCAGCGTCCTGTACCACGCTGAGTACTCGCGCAGCGTCCTGTACCTCGCTGAGTACTCGGGCAGCGTCCTGTACCTCGCTGAGTACTCGCGCAGCGTCCTGTACCTCGCCGAGTACTCGCGCAGCGTCCTGTACCTCGCCGAGTACTCGCGCAGCGTCCTGTACCTCGCCGAGTACTCGCGCAGCGTCCTGTACCTCGCCGAGTACTCGCGCAGCGTCCTGTACCTCGCCGAGTACTCGCGCAGCGTCTGTACCTCGCCGAGTACTTGCGCAGCGTCCTGTACCTCGCCGAGTACTCGCGCAGCGTCTGTACCTCGCCGAGTACTCGCGCAGCGTCCTGTACCTCGCCGAGTACTCACGCAGCGTCGTGTACCTCGCCGAGTACTCGCGCAGCGTCCTGTACCTCGCCGAGTACTCGCGCAGCGTCCTGTACCTCGCCGAGTACTCCCGCAGCGTCCTGTACCTCTCTGAGTACTCGCGCAGCGTCCTGTACCTCGCCGAGTACTCGCGCAGCGTCCTGTACCTCGCCGAGTACTCGCGCAGCGTCTGTACCTCGCCGAGTACTCGCGCAGCGTCTGTACCTCGCCGAGTACTCGCGCAGCGTCTGTACCTCGCTGAGTACTCGCGCAGCGTCCTGTACCTCGCTGAGTACTCGCGCAGCGTCCTGTACCTCGCTGAGTACTCGCGCCGCGTCCTGTTCCTCGCTGAGTACTCGCGCAGCGTCCTGTACCTCGCTGAGTACTCGCGCCGCGTCCTGTACCTCGCTGAGTACTCGCGCAGCGTCTGTACCTCGCTGAGTACTCGCGCAGCGTCCTGTACCTCGCTGAGTACTCGCGCAGCGTCCTGTACCTCGCTGAGTACTCGCGCAGCGTCCTGTACCTCGCTGAGTACTCGCGCAGCGTCCTGTACCTCGCTGAGTACTCGCGCAGCGTCTGTACCTCGCTGAGTACTCGCGCAGCGTCCTGTGCCTCGCTGAGTACTCGCGCAGCGTCCTGTACCTCGCTGAGTACTCGCGCAGCGTCCTGTACCTCGCTGAGTACTCGCGCCGCGTCCTGTACCTCGCTGAGTACTCGCGCAGCGTCCTGTACCTCGCTGAGTACTCGCGCAGCGTCCTGTACCTCGCTGAGTACTCGCGCAGCGTCCTGTACCTCGCCGAGTACTCGCGCAGCGTCCTGTACCTCGCCGAGTACTCGCGCAGCGTCCTTGACCACGCCGAGTACTCGCGCAGCGTCCTGTACCTCGCCGAGTACTCGCGCAGCGTCCTTGACCACGCAGAGTACTCGCGCAGCGTCCTGTACCTCGCCGAGTAGTCGCGCAGCGTCTGTACCACGCCGAGTACTCGCGCAGCGTCCTGTACCTCGCCGAGTACTCGCGCAGAGTCCTGTACCTCGCCGAGTACTCGCGCAGCGTCCTTGACCACGCCGAGTACTCCCGCAGCGTCCTGTACCTCGCTGAGTACTCGCGCAGCGTCCTGTACCTCGCTGAGTACTCGCGCAGCGTCTGTACCTCGCTGAGTACTCGCGCAGCGTCCTGTGCCTCGCTGAGTACTCGCGCAGCGTCCTGTACCTCGCTGAGTACTCGCGCAGCGTCCTGTACCTCGCTGAGTACTCGCGCCGCGTCCTGTACCTCGCTGAGTACTCGCGCAGCGTCCTGTACCTCGCCGAGTACTCGCGCAGCGTCCTGTACCTCGCCGAGTACTCGCGCAGCGTCCTGTACCTCGCCGAGTACTCGCGCAGCGTCCTTGACCACGCCGAGTACTCGCGCAGCGTCCTGTACCTCGCCGAGTACTCGCGCAGCGTCCTGTACCTCGCCGAGTACTCGCGCAGCGTCCTTGACCACGCTGAGTACTCGCGCAGCGTCCTGTACCTCGCCGAGTAGTCGCGCAGCGTCTGTACCACGCCGAGTACTCGCGCAGCGTCCTGTACCTCGCCGAGTACTCGCGCAGCGTCCTGTACCTCGCCGAGTACTCGCGCAGCGTCCTTGACCACGCCGAGTACTCGCGCAGCGTCTGTACCTCGCTGAGTACTCGCGCAGCGTCCTGTGCCTCGCTGAGTACTCGCGCAGCGTCCTGTACCTCGCTGAGTACTCGCGCCGCGTCCTGTACCTCGCTGAGTACTCGCGCAGCGTCCTGTACCTCGCTGAGTACTCGCGCAGCGTCCTGTACCTCGCCGAGTACTCGTGCAGCGTCCTGTACCTCGCCGAGTACTCGCGCAGCGTCCTTGACCACGCCGAGTACTCGCGCAGCGTCCTGTACCTCGCCGAGTACTCGCGCAGCGTCCTTGACCACGCAGAGTACTCGCGCAGCGTCCTGTACCTCGCCGAGTAGTCGCGCAGCGTCTGTACCACGCCGAGTACTCGCGCAGCGTCCTGTACCTCGCCGAGTACTCGCGCAGAGTCCTGTACCTCGCCGAGTACTCGCGCAGCGTCCTTGACCACGCCGAGTACTCCCGCAGCGTCCTGTACCTCGCTGAGTACTCGCGCAGCGTCCTGTACCTCGCTGAGTACTCGCGCAGCGTCTGTACCTCGCTGAGTACTCGCGCAGCGTCCTGTGCCTCGCTGAGTACTCGCGCAGCGTCCTGTACCTCGCTGAGTACTCGCGCAGCGTCCTGTACCTCGCTGAGTACTCGCGCCGCGTCCTGTACCTCGCTGAGTACTCGCGCAGCGTCCTGTACCTCGCCGAGTACTCGCGCAGCGTCCTGTACCTCGCCGAGTACTCGCGCAGCGTCCTGTACCTCGCCGAGTACTCGCGCAGCGTCCTTGACCACGCCGAGTACTCGCGCAGCGTCCTGTACCTCGCCGAGTACTCGCGCAGCGTCCTGTACCTCGCCGAGTACTCGCGCAGCGTCCTTGACCACGCTGAGTACTCGCGCAGCGTCCTGTACCTCGCCGAGTAGTCGCGCAGCGTCTGTACCACGCCGAGTACTCGCGCAGCGTCCTGTACCTCGCCGAGTACTCGCGCAGCGTCCTGTACCTCGCCGAGTACTCGCGCAGCGTCCTTGACCACGCCGAGTACTCCCGCAGCGTCCTGTACCTCGCTGAGTACTCGCGCAGCGTCCTGTACCTCGCTGAGTACTCGCGCAGCGTCCTGTACCTCGCTGAGTACTCGCGCCGCGTCCTGTACCTCGCTGAGTACTCGCGCAGCGTCTGTACCTCGCTGAGTACTCGCGCAGCGTCTGTACCTCGCTGAGTACTCGCGCAGCGTCCTGTACCTCGCTGAGTACTCGCGCAGCGTCTGTACCTCGCTGAGTACTCGCGCAGCGTCCTGTACCTCGCTGAGTACTCGCGCCGCGTCCTGTAACTCGCTGAGTACTCGCGCAGCGTCCTGTACCTCGCTGAGTACTCGCGCCGCGTCTTGTACCTCGCTGAGTACTCGCGCCGCGTCCTGTACCTCGCTGAGTACTCGCGCAGCGTCCTGTACCTCGCTGAGTACTCGCGCAGCGTCCTGTACCTCGCTGAGTACTCGCGCAGCGTCCTGTACCTCGCTGAGTACTCGCGCAGCGTCCTGTACCTCGCTGAGTACTCGCGCCGCGTCCTGTAGCTCGCTGAGTACTCGCGCCGCGTCCTGTACCTCGCTGAGTACTCGCGCAGCGTCCTGTACCACGCTGAGTACTCGCGCAGCGGCCTGTACCTCGCTGAGTACTCGCGCAGCGTCTGTACCTCGCTGAGTACTCGCGCAGCGTCCTGTACCTCGCTGAGTACTCGCGCAGCGTCCTGTACCTCGCTGAGTACTCGCGCCGCGTCCTGTACCTCGCTGAGTACTCGCGCCGCGTCCTGTACCTCGCTGAGTACTCGCGCAGCGTCCTGTACCTCCCTGAGTACTCGCTCAGCGTCTGTACCTCGCTGAGTACTCGCGCAGCGTCCTGTACCTCGCTGAGTACTCGCGCAGCGTCCTGTACCTCGCTGAGTACTCGCGCAGCGTCCTGTACCTCGCTGAGTACTCGCGCAGCGTCCTGTACCTCGCTGAGTACTCGCGCAGCGTCCTGTACCTCGCTGAGTACTCGCGCAGCGTCTGTACCTCGCTGAGTACTCGCGCAGCGTCCTGTACCTCGCTGAGTACTCGCGCAGCGTCCTGTACCTCGCTGTGTACTCGCGCAGCGTCCTGTACCTCGCTGAGTACTCGCGCAGCGTCCTGTACCACGCTGAGTACTCGCGCCGCGTCCTGTACCTCGCTGAGTACTCGCGCCGCGTCCTGTACCTCGCTGAGTACTCGCGCAGCGTCCTGTACCACGCTGAGTACTCGCGCCGCGTCCTGTACCTCGCTGAGTACTCGCGCCGCGTCCTGTACCTCGCTGAGTACTCGCGCAGCGTCCTGTACCTCGCTGAGTACTCGCGCAGCGTCTGTACCTCGCTGAGTACTCGCGCAGCGTCCTGTACCTCGCTGAGTACTCGCGCAGCGTCCTGTACCTCGCTGAGTACTCGCGCAGCGTCTGTACCTCGCTGAGTACTCGCGCAGCGTCCTGTACCTCGCTGAGTACTCGCGCAGCGTCCTGTACCTCGCTGAGTACTCGCGCAGCGTCTGTACCTCGCTGAGTACTCGCGCAGCGTCCTGTACCTGGCTGAGTACTCGCGCAGCGTCCTGTACCACGCTGAGTACTCGCGCCGCGTCCTGTACCTCGCTGAGTACTCGCGCAGCGTCTGTACCTCGCTGAGTACTCGCGCAGCGTCTGTACCTCGCTGAGTACTCGCGCAGCGTCTGTACCTCGCTGAGTACTCGCGCAGCGTCCTGTACCTCGCTGAGTACTCGCGCAGCGTCTGTACCTCGCTGAGTACTCGCGCAGCGTCTGTACCACGCTGAGTACTCGCGCAGCGTCCTGTACTGCCCGGTCCCGCTCTCCGGGGTGTTGCATTACTTTCTGTGCCCCCGGATTCTCCGCTCCTAACAAGTCAACCTCACATGTTCCCCCCGATCTAAAGTATTGCTGCTGCCCGTCCCGCCGACCCGTACCGCTGGGGTCTGTCTCTCGTTCCGCCATACACACCGCTGCGATCCACTGAGGCCCGCAGCCCTCCCAGCCTCTCCCCCTGGCCTCCCAGCCTCTCCCCCAGCCTCTCCCCCTGGCCTCCCAGCCTCTCCCCCAGCCTCTCCCCCTGGCCTCCCAGCCTCTCCCCCAGCCTCTCCCCCTGGCCTCCCAGCCTCTCCCCCAGCCTCTCCCCCTGGTCTGCTGTTAGGTCCCCTGGTATCCCAGCATCTCCCCCAGCCTCTCCCCCTGGTCCCCCAGCCTCTCCCCCTGGTCCCCCAGCCTCTCCCCCTGGTCCCCCAGCCTCTCCCCTTGGTCCCCCAGCCTTTCCCCCTGGTCCCCCAGCCTCTCCCCCTGGTCCCCCAGCCTCTCCCCCTGGTCCCCCAGCCTCTCCCCCTGGTCCCCCAGCCTTTCCCCCTGGTCCCCCAGCCTCTCCCCCTAGTCCCCCAGCCTTTCCCCCTGGTCCCCCAGCATCTCCCCCTGGTCCCCCAGCCTCTCCCCCTGGTCCCCCAGCCTCTCCCCCTGGTCCCCCAGCCTTTCCCCCATGTCCCCCAGCCTCTCCCCCTGGTCCCCCAGCCTCTCCCCCTGGTCCCCCAGCCTCTCCCCCATGTCCTCCAGCCTCTCCCCCATGTCCCCCAGCCTCTCCCCCTGGTCTCCCAGCCTCTCCCCCATGTCCCCCAGCCTCTCCCCCTGGTCCCCCAGCCTCTCCCCCATGTCCCCCTGGTCCCCCAGCCTCTCCCCCTGGTCCCCCAGCCTCTCCCCCTGGTCCCCCAGCCTCTCCCCCTGGTTTCCCATCCCAGCCTCTCCCCCTGGTCCCCCAGCCTCTCCCCCAGCCTCTCCCCCTGGTCCCCCAGCCTCTCCCCCTGGTCCCCCAGCCTTTCCCCCTGGTCCCCCAGCCTCTCCCCCTGGTCCCCCAGCCTCTCCCCCTGGTCCCCCAGCCTCTCCCCCTGGTCCCCCAGCCTCTCCCCCTGGTCCCCCAGCCTCTCCCCCTGGTCCCCCAGCCTTTCCCCCTGGTCCCCCAGCCTCTCCCCCTGGTTTCCCATCCCAGCCTCTCCCCCTGGTCCCCCAGCCTCTCCCCCAGCCTCTCCCCCTGGTCCCCCAGCCTCTCCCCCTGGTCCCCCAGCCTTTCCCCCTGGTCCCCCAGCCTCTCCCCCTGGTCCCCCAGCCTCTCCCCCTGGTCCCCCAGCCTCTCCCCCTGGTCCCCCAGCCTCTCCCCCTGGTCTCCCAGCCTCTCCCCCATGTCCCCCAGCCTCTCCCCCTGGTCCCCCAGCCTCTCCCCCATGTCCCCCTGGTCCCCCAGCCTCTCCCCCTGGTCCCCCAGCCTCTCCCCCTGGTCCCCCAGCCTCTCCCCCTGGTTTCCCATCCCAGCCTCTCCCCCTGGTCCCCCAGCCTCTCCCCCAGCCTCTCCCCCTGGTCCCCCAGCCTCTCCCCCTGGTCCCCCAGCCTCTCCCCCTGGTCCCCCAGCCTTTCCCCCTGGTCCCCCAGCCTCTCCCCCTGGTCCCCCAGCCTCTCCCCCTGGTCCCCCAGCCTCTCCCCCTGGTCCCCCAGCCTCTCCCCCTGGTCCCCCAGCCTCTCCCCCTGGTCCCCCAGCCTCTCCCCCATGTCCTCCAGCCTCTCCCCCATGTCCCCCAGCCTCTCCCCCTGGTCTCCCAGCCTCTCCCCCATGTCCCCCAGCCTCTCCCCCTGGTCCCCCAGCCTCTCCCCCATGTCCCCCTGGTCCCCCAGCCTCTCCCCCTGGTCCCCCAGCCTCTCCCCCTGGTTTCCCATCCCAGCCTCTCCCCCTGGTCCCCCAGCCTCTCCCCCTGGTCCCCCAGCCTCTCCCCCTGGTCCCCCAGCCTCTCCCCCTGGTCCGCTGTTAGGAATGCATGTGGTCGGGGTTTTGTACAGTTCTCCGATCTCGGACACCGCTAGTAACTCCCATTCAGCGTTACATACATGTGCTTCCCACTTCATAGCACAGCACATTATTTCTTTTTGTAACATGCAACGAGCCATATTAGCATCAAAGATCATGGAGTGGGACACGATCTGATGGTAACCCAACTCCTGAGTGCCTGGTTGCATAAAAGTCAGCATTGGCCCCTTCCATAAATCTCCCCTAGCTCATGGCGCCAACGTTCTCTGAACAATGTATGGGAGTATTAGATAAAGTTACTCCTGCATACTCGGGTATATTTCTGCTACTGGACACCTTACTAGATGAGGCTGTACTTGCCTCCTTCTTTGAAATGATTGTGCTTGCTCACACAGTACTGATACTTATCAGTAAGTGTACTAGTACCTTTCATGATCCAGTTCAAAAGTAGGCATCAAAGCATGAAACCGCAGTGGAGGCGTTATATGGGTGAGTGCTTTCAGCTTATTGGTTCATTAACCCCAGTACTCTGCAAGCCCTCTCTCTCTCCTCCCCATGCACACCAGAAGGGTATATCCTGATCCCCCCTTCTCCCCTCTTCCCCCCGGGCCCCCTGTCCCTGTCCCCCCCCCCCCCCCCCGCCCGAGCTGCTATTCCTGACCCGCAGACATTATATTTATGGCCTTATTTTTCTAATTAAAGCCTGGGGGAGGTTTTCTTCCTGGGCAGATAAACATCAGTCGCTGGGCCCCGCGCCCACTCGTATCTGATCGCCCGCACTTTGTAACGTTACCAGGCGCATTTGTAATTTACTTGTGTTGTTTTGGGATTTATTGAATATATAAATCCGTTTGCCAGAGAGACATTAAAACGCTCGGCCCACCTGTTTATGTTGGAGAGGCAATAAAAATATCAGCGTTTGCTCATGTAATGCACTCTTAAGCAGTTTAACCCTTCGCAAACCTCTCGCCACGCGTGGGACACTGGTGTTTACGTGTACAGCAAATAAAAAGGTCGCTTGTGAGCACACTCACGTGTCTTAGACAGGTCTGTCACCCCGCCTTTCCCCACTATCTCCTAGTATACAGTGCTCCCACTGCAGCAAGGGATTCTGGGAAATGACATGCAAATAAGCACACCTATGCTTCAAATCCATTTTAACATGGATCCCTGTAAGCTAATGCCTGCCGCATTAAAGCTTTTCAGCACACCCTGGGATACAGAAGTGCAGAGCCAGTAACCCTGCTCACAGAAAGCTATTTCAACCTTTTGGGTCTCACCTGTGTGGGCCTGGTTATACCGGCGTTGCAATTTGAAGCTGGAATAGGTTTCAAGCCCACCTTTAATAAGTTACAGTACAGCAAATACAACCCGGAGATAATGGGGAAGGGCGCCTGAGACGTGAATGTGCGCACTGTGGGATATTTGCATTCGCCGGACACTACGCTGAACGTTTTAACACTTTTTTTACCCACCATAACTTATTTGAGGTGGGCGTGACACCCACCCCAGCGTCACATTGCCAGCCGGTATAACCAGAGCAAAGAATCCCATTGTCTGTTACCCGGGTATGTACCGCGACCGAGAAACCGTGCAAACAAAAACACGCGTTCTCAGCGGTCTAACGCCTTCTAGGGATAGGGGGTGCGATGGGGTTAGGGGGTGCGATGGGGTTAGGGGGTGCGATGGGGTTAGGGGGTGCGATGGGGTTAGGGGGGGCGATGGGGTTAGGGGGGGCGATGGGGTTAGGGGGTGCGATGGGGTTAGGGGGTGCGATGGGGTTAGGGGGTGCGATGGGGTTAGGGGGTGCGATGAGGTTAGGGGGTGCGATGGGGCTAGGGGGGGCGATGGGGTTAGGGGGGGCGATGGGGTTAGGGGGGCGATGGGGTTAGGGGGGGCGATGGGGTTAGGGGGGGCGATGGTAGGGGGTGCGATGGGGTTAGGGGGTGCGATGGGATTAGGGGTTGCGATGGGGTTAGGGGGTGCGATGGGGTTAAGGATGGCGATGGGGTTAGGGATGGCGATGGGGTTAGGGATTGTGTTTGGGTTAGGGGGTTCGATGGGGTTAGGGGTTGTGTTCGGGTTCGGGAGGGCGATGGGGTTAGGGGTTGTGCTCGGGTTAGGGGGTGTGATGGGGTTAGGGGTTGTGTTCGGGTTAGTGGGTGCGATGGGGTTAGGGGGTGCGATGGGGTTAGGGAGTGTGATGGGGTTAGGGATGGCGATGGGGTTAGGGAGTGCGATGGGGTTAGGGGGTGCGATGGGGTTAGGGGTTGCGATGGGTTTAGGGGGTTCGATGGGGTTAGGGATGGCGATGGGGTTAGGGAGTGCGATGGGGTTAGGGATGGCGATGGGGTTAGGGAGTGCGATGGGGTTATGGAGGGCGATGGGGTTAGGGATGGCGATGGGGTTATGGAGGGCGATGGGGTTAGGGGGTGCGATGGGGTTATGGAGGGCGATGGGGTTAGGGGGTGCGATGGGTTTAGGGATGGCGATGGGGTTAGGAGATGCGATGGGGTTATGGAGGGCGATGGGGTTAGGGGGTGCGATGGGTTTAGGGATGGCGATGGGGTTAGGGAGTGCGATGGGGTTAGGGATGGCGATGGGGTTATGGAGGGCGATGGGGTTAGGGGGTGCGATGGGGTTAGGGATTGTGTTCGGGTTAGGGGGTTCGATGGACTGCAAATTAATACGCCTGCCTTTTTCTGTTAGTTCTGCTGTTTACTGGCTCAGTGTATGATTTCGAAGGATGAATGAAATAAATTCAACATATTTCATTTAAAATCTATATTTTCGTTTAAAATGTTTTAACAAGAAAAGATACATTTTGCGTGTGTCTCGTAATCCCGATCACATACAACCAGACGCCCAAGTGTGACTTTTCTCTGTGACTTTTCATGTGAAGTGAGCAGGAGCCGCCAGGAAGATCGCAAACTTACAAACTTGTTAATGATTTAAAGTGTAAATGAAAGAAAAAGAACTGGGGAGAAGGGGGACAGAAGGCGCCCTGTGCCCTCACTTCAAGGAACTGGCTAATTATTTATGCAGAATGCCCTGCGCTGGCAGAATCCGCTCGTTACAGGTAACACAAACAATTCGGTGCATTTGAACCCTTGGGCAGTTTATTCATCTTTAGGAAATTAGACTGTAAGCTTTCCGGGCCAGGGTGTCGGAGATCACCCATTTCCAGAGGTCCCACCTGTAAAACGGGTGTAAAGAATAGCATTTTGTGGGGTTTGTTTTGTGTGCAAAGTGTTCTGCTGATTGTGTCGGTATTTCTTGAGCTGGAATACTTTAAGAAATATTATTATCTGCCTTTATTGTAATAGTTTTGTGAGCAGAATGGTGTTATATCGGAGGCCGGCAGTACGGTCGAGTTAGGGTTGGTGACAGTAGACACATGCGATGGAGATCGCGCAGGAAGTGCACACCTCACATGGAGTGGAATGTTTTGTTGATAATATGGGCGTTATTACGGCGTTACTCTATAATGCGAGTTACTGCGCTCACCTTCTTTCCTCTCGCTGACCCTCCCCGGACCGCACAGCGGATCAGAACCGCAGCGAGTTCCATTGACACGTTCAAGCCGAGAAAAGACAAAGAACGGAAATAGCACTTTTTTATTTAATAGAAAAGATTTCTTTTTCTCTCAATGCAAAACATAGGTAGTGCCACCCCCTACCTCTAACGCGTTCTTTCTTCTAACGCGGTGACGTGTGTCACGTTTTCAGCTCTCCTCTTGTGAGGTCACGTAAATACATGTACTAAAAAAAGTGAGACCCAAGGGTGAGTGTGTGTGGGAAGGGTGAGTGTGTGTGGGAAGGGTGAGTGTGTGGGGGAGGGTGAGTGAGTGTGGGGAGGGTGAGTGTGTGTGGGGAGGGTGAGTGTGTGGGGGAGGGTGAGTGTGTGGGGAGGGTGAGTGTGTGTGGGGAGGGTGAGTGTGTGTGGGGAGGGTGAGTGTGTGGGGGAGGGGGAGTGTGTGGGGGGAGGGTGAGTGTGTGGGGGGAGGGTGAATGTGTGGGGGGAGGGTGAGTGTGTGGGGAGGGTGAGTGTGTGGGGAGGGTGAGTGAGTGGGGGAGGGTGAGTGTGGGGAGGGTGAGTGTGTGGGGAGGGTGAGTGTGTGGGGAGGGTGAGTGTGTGGGGAGGGTGAGTGTGTGGGGAGGGTGAGTGAGTGGGGGAGGGTGAGTGTGTGGGGAGGGTGAGTGTGGGGGGAGGGTGAGTGAGTGGGGGAGGGTGAGTGAGTGGGGGGAGGGTGAGTGAGTGGGGGAGGGTGAGTGAGTGGGGGGAGGGGGAGTGTGTGGGGAGGGTGAGTGTGTGGGGAGGGTGAGTGTGTGGGGAGGGTGAGTGTGTGGAGAGGGTGAGTGAGTGTGGGGAGGGTGAGTGTGTGGGGAGGGTGAATGTGTGGGGGGAGGGTGAGTGTGTGGGGAGGGTGAGTGTGTGGGGAGGGTGAGTGTGTGGGGAGGGTGAGTGTGTGGGGAGGGTGAGTGTGTGGGGGAGGGTGAGTGTGTGGGGAGGGTGAGTGAGTGGGGGAGGGTGAGTGTGTGGGGAGGGTGAGTGTGTGGGGAGGGTGAGTGTGTGGGGAGGGTGAGTGTGTGGGGAGGGTGAGTGTGTGGGGAGGGTGAGTGTGTGGGGGGAGGGTGAGTGTGTGGGGAGGGTGAGTGTGTGGGGAGGGTGAGTGAGTGGGGGAGGGTGAGTGAGTGGGGGGAGGGTGAGTGGGGGTGGGTGGGGCTGAGTGTGGGAGTGAGTGGGCCAGTGACCCTGTAACCTCTCGCTTGTCTCTCCGCAGCACGGAAGCTGAAGAAGTTGGGGAACCTGAAGGCGCAGGAGGAGCTGGAAGGGGCTGTGGGGCTGGGGGAGGGCAGCAGAGATCTGACCCCCAGCATATCTATCCCGCAGCTGGAGGGGTACAGCTGCCAGCCCATCTTCCTGAACGTGCTGGAGGCCATCGAACCCATCGTGGTGTGTGCCGGACACGACAACAACCAGCCAGACAGCTTCGCACTGCTCCTCAGCAGCCTGAACGAGCTGGGCGAGAGACAGCTGGTGCACGTGGTGAAGTGGGCAAAAGCATTACCAGGTGCGCACTGCGTCCAATCACTGCGTCATTACCAGGTGCGCACTGCGTCCGATCACTGCGTCATTACCAGGTGCGCACTGCGTCCGATCACTGCGTCATTACCAGGTGCGCACTGCGTCCGATCACTGCGTCATTACCAGGTGCGCACTGCGTCCGATCACTGCGTCATTACCAGGTGCGCACTGCGTCCGATCACTGCGTCATTACCAGGTGCGCACTGCGTCCGATCACTGCGTCATTACCAGGTGCGCACTGCGTCTGATCACTGCGTCATTACCAGGTGCGCACTGCGTCTGATCACTGCGTCATTACCAGGTGTGCACTGCGTCATTACCAGGTGCGCACTGCACTGCATCATTACCAGGTGCGCACTGCGTCCAATCACTGCGTCATTACCAGGTGGTGCGCACTGCGTCTGATCACTGCGTCATTACCAGGTGCGCACTGCGTCTGATCACTGCGTCATTACCAGGTGCGCACTGCGTCCAATCACTGCGTCATTACCAGGTGCGCACTGCGTCTGATCACTGCGTCATTACAAGGTGCGCACTGCGTCATTACCAGGTGCGCACTGCGTCCAATCACTGCGTCATTACCAGGTGCGCACTGCGTCTGATCACTGCGTCATTACCAGGTGTGCACTGCGTCATTACCAGGTGCGCACTGCGTCCAATCATTGCGTCATTACCAGGTGCGCACTGCGTCTGATCACTGCGTCATTACCAGGTGTGCACTGCGTCATTACCAGGTGCGCACTGCGTCCAATCACTGCGTCATTACCAGGTGTGCACTGCATCATTACCAGGTGCGCGCTGCGTCTGATCATTGCGTCATTACCAGGTGCGCACTGCGTCCAATCACTGCGTGATTACCAGGTGCGCACTGCATCTGATCACTGCATCATTACAAGGTGCGCACTGCGTCATTACCAGGTGCGCACTGCGTCCAATCACTGCGTCATTACCAGATGCGCACTGCGTCTGATCACTTCATCATTACAAGGTGCGCACTGCGTCATTACCAGGTGCGCACTGCGTCTGATCACTGCGTCATTACCAGGTGCGCACTGCGTCCAATCACTGCGTCATTACCAGGTGCGCACTGCGTCTGATCACTGCGTCATTACCAGGTGCGCACTGCGTCTGATCACTGCGTCATTACCAGGTGCGCACTGCGTCCCGAGTTACAGGCCCTGGTATGGGGCGCCGGGTGCCGGTATCACCGCAATTTTTAAATCGTCCGCGTCACATGACCGTGGGATATAAATACTGGAGGAGATACCGGCACCCCATACCAGGGCTTGTTACTCGGGAAGCAGGGGGTCCCCGAGGCTGAAATCAACGCGCTTCCTCTCAGGAGACCCCCAGCTCCGCACACTATTAATACAAATTAAATTAAAGCTGATACTACTATATATCGCTATACCGCTATATCACTATACCGCTATATCACTATATCACTATACCGCTATATCACTATACCGCTATATCACTATATCACTATACCGCTATATCACTATACCGCTATATCACTATACCGCTATATCACTATATCACTATACCGCTATATCACTATACCGCTATATCACTATACCGCTATTTCACTATATCACTATACCGCTATATCACTATACCGCTATATCACTATATCACTATACCGCTATATCACTATACCGCTATATCACTATACCGCTATATCACTATACCGCTATATCACTATACCGCTATATCACTATACCGCTATTTCACTATACCACTATATCACTATACCGCTATATCACTATATCACTATACCGCTATATCACTATACCGCTATATCACTATACCGCTATATCACTATACCGCTATATCACTATACCGCTATATCACTATATCACTATACCGCTATATCACTATACCGCTATATCACTATACCGCTATATCACTATACCGCTATACCACTATACCGCTATATCGCTACACCGCTATACCGCTACATCACTATACCGCTATACCACTATACCGCTATATCGTTATATCACTATACCGCTATATCACTATACCGCTATATCGTTATATCACTATACCGCTATATCACTATACCGCTATACCACTATACCGCTATATCGTTATATCACTATACCGCTATATCACTATACCGCTATATCACTATACCGCTATATCACTATACCGCTATATCGTTATAACACTATACCGCTATATCACTATACCGCTATATCACTATACCGCTATATCACTATACCGCTATATCACTATACCGCTATATCACTATACCGCTATATCGTTATATCACTATACCGCTATATCACTATACCGCTATATCGTTATATCACTATACCGTTATATCACTATACCGCTATATCGTTATATCACTATACCGCTATATCACTATACCGCTATATCGTTATATCACTATACCGTTATATCACTATACCGCTATATCGTTATATCACTATACCGCTATACCACTACACCGCTATATCACTATACCGCTATATCACTATACCGCTATATCACTATACCGCTATATCACTATACCGCTATATCACTATACCGCTATATCGTTATATCACTATACCGCTATATCACTATACCGCTATATCGTTATATCACTATACCGTTATATCAATATACCGCTATATCACTATACCGCTATATCGTTATATCACTATACCGCTATATCACTATACCGCTATATCGTTATATCACTATACCGTTATATCACTATACCGCTATATCGTTATATCACTATACCGCTATATCACTATACCGCTATATCGTTATATCACTATACCGCTATATCACTATACCGCTATATCGTTATATCACTATACCGCTATATCACTATACCGCTATATCGTTATATCACTATACCGCTATATCACTATACCGCTATATCGTTATATCACTATACCGCTATATCACTATACCGCTATATCACTATACCGCTATATCACTATACCGCTATATCACTATACCGCTATATCACTATACCGCTATATCACTATACCGCTATATCGTTATATCACTATACCGCTATATCACTATACCGCTATATCACTATACCGCTATATCACTATACCGCTATATCACTATACCGCTATATCACTATACCGCTATATCAATATACCGCTATATCACTATACCGCTATATCACTATACCGCTATATCACTATACCGCTATATCGCTATACCGCTATATCGCTATACCGCTATATCACTATACCGCTATATCACTATACCGCTATATCACTATACCGCTATATCACTATACCGCTATATCACTATACCGCTATATCACTATACCGCTATATCACTATACCGCTATATCACTATACCGCTATATCACTATACCGCTATATCACTATACCGCTATATCACTATACCGCTATATCACTATACCGCTATATCACTATACCGCTATATCACTATACCGCTATATCACTATACCGCTATATCACTACACCGCTATACCGCTATACCGCTATATCGCTATACCGCTATATCACTATATCGCTATATCACTATATCGCTATATCACTATACCGCTATATCACTATACCGCTATATCACTATACCGCTATATCACTATACCACTAAACCACTATACCGCTATATCACTATACCGCTATATCACTATACCGCTATATCACTATACCGTTATATCACTATACCGCTATATCACTATACCGCTATATCACTATACCGCTATATCACTATACCGCTATATCACTATACCGCTATATCACTATACCGTTATATCACTATACCGTTATATCACTATACCGCTATATCACTATACCGCTATATCACTATACCGCTATATCACTATACCGCTATATCACTATACCGTTATATCACTATACCGTTATATCACTATACCGCTATATCGCTATACCGCTATATCGCTATACCGCTATATCAATATACCGCTATATCACTATACCGCTATATCACTATACCGCTATATCACTATACCGTTATATCACTATACCGCTATATCACTATACCGCTATACCACTATACCGCTATATCACTATACCGCTATATCACTATACCGCTATATCACTATACCGCTATATCACTATACCGTTATATCGCTATACCGCTATATCACTATACCGCTATATCACTATACCGTTATATCACTATATCACTATACCGCTATATCACTATACCACTATATCGCTATATCACTATACCACTAAACCACTATACCGCTATATCACTATACCGCTATATCACTATACCGCTAAACCACTATACCGCTATATCGCTATACCGCTATATCACTATACCGCTATATCACTATACCGCTATATCACTATACCGCTATATCACTATACCGCTATATCACTATACCGCTATATCACTATACCGCTATATCACTATATCGCTATATCACTATACCGCTATATCAATATACCACTATATCGCTATACTACTATACCGCTACATCGCTATATCACTATACCGTTATATCACTATACCGCTATATCACTATACCGCTATATCACTATACCACTAAACCACTATACCGCTATATCACTATACCGCTATATCACTATACCACTATATCGCTATACCACTATACCGCTATACCACTATACCGCTATACCGCTATATCGTTATATCACTATACCGCTATATCACTATACCGCTATATCGTTATATCGCTATATCACTATACCGTTATATCGTTATATCACTATATCACTATACCGTTATATCACTATACCGCTATATCACTATACCGCTATATCGTTATATCGCTATATCACTATACCGCTATATCGTTATATCACTATATCACTATACCGTTATATCACTATACCGCTATATCACTATACCGCTATATCGTTATATCGCTATATCACTATACCGTTATATCACTATACCGCTATATCACTATACCGCTATATCGTTATATCGCTATATCACTATACCGTTATATCACTATACCGCTATATCGTTATATCACTATACCGCTATATCACTATACCGCTATATCGTTATATCGCTATATCACTATACCGTTATATCACTATACCGCTATATCACTATACCGCTATATCACTATACCACTAAACCACTATACCGCTATATCACTATACCGCTATATCGCTATACCGCTATATCGCTATACCGTTATATCGCTATACCGCTATATCGCTATACCGCTATACCGCTATATCACTATACCGCTATATCACTATACCGTTATATCACTATACCGCTATATCACTATACCGCTATATCACTATACCGCTATATCGCTATACCGCTATATCGCTATACCGCTATATCGCTATACCGCTATATCGCTATATCGCTATACCGTTATATCACTATACCGTTATATCACTATACCGTTATATCACTATACCACTAAACCACTATACCGCTATATCACTATACCGCTATATCGCTATACCGCTATATCGCTATACCGCTATATCACTATACCGCTATATCACTATACCGCTATATCACTATACCGCTATATCACTATACCGCTATATCACTATACCGCTATATCACTATACCGTTATATCACTATACCGTTATATCACTATACCGTTATATCACTATACCACTAAACCACTATACCGCTATATCCCTATACCGCTATATCGCTATACCGCTATATCGCTATACCGTTATATCACTATACCGTTATATCACTATACCACTAAACCACTATACCGCTATATCACTATACCGCTATATCGCTATACCGCTATATCACTATACCGCTATATCACTATACCGCTATATCGCTATACCGCTATATCACTATACCGTTATATCACTATACCGTTATATCACTATACAACTAAACCACTATACCGCTATATCACTATACCGCTATATCACTATACCGCTATATCACTATACCGCTATATCACTATACCGCTATATCACTATACCGCTATATCACTATACCGCTATATCACTATACCGCTATATCACTATACCGCTATATCACTATACCGCTATATCACTATACCGCTATATCACTATACCGCTATATCACTATACCGTTATATCAATATACCGCTATATCACTATATCGCTATATCACTATACCGCTATATCACTATACCGCTATATCGCTATACCGCTATACCGCTATACCGCTATATCACTATACCGCTATACACTATATCACTATACCGCTATATCACTATACCGCTATATCACTATACCGCTATATCACTATACCGCTATATCACTATACCGCTATATCACTATACCGCTATATCACTATACCGCTATATCACTATACCGTTATATCACTATACCGTTATATCACTATACCACTATATCGCTATACCGTTATATCACTATACCGCTATATCACTTCAGCACTATACCGCTATATCACTATACCGCTATATCACTACACCACTACAGCACTATACCACTATATCACTTCAGCACTATACCGCTATATCACTATACCGCTATATCACTATACCGCTCATATTACTCGACCTCTCTGCAGCATTTGACACCGTGGACCACCCTCTTCTCCTTCACATTCTCCATACTCTTGGTATTCGGAACAAAGCTCTATCCTGGATCTCATCCTACCTCTCCCATCGTACTTTCAGTATCTCTTCTGCTAACACCTCCTCCTCCTCTATTGATCTCTCTGTGGGGGTACCCCAGGGCTCTGTCCTGGGACCTCTCCTCTTTTCTCTGTACACACTCTCTCTAGGTGACCTAATAACATCTTTTGACGACGCACAAATATACTTTTCAACACCTGTCCTTACACCTGCTGTACAAACCAAAGTTTCTGAATGTCTCTCTGCGATACCATCCTGGATGGCCCTCCGCCGCCTTAAACTTAACATGGCAAAAACAGAGCTCCTCATACTTCCTCCCAAACCTGGCCCTACTACCTCCTTCCACATTACTGTTGGAACTACGATCATTCACCCAGTAGCCCAAGCACGCTGCCTAGGGGTCACACTCGATTCCTCTCTCAGTCTCTTCCCACATTCAGAACGTTTCTAAAACCTGTCGCTTTTTCCTGCGCAATATAACTAAGATACGCCCTTTCCTCTGTGGCTCGACTGCTAAAACTCTGACTCAGGCCCTCATTCTCTCCCGTCTTGATTACTGTAACTTCCTGCTGTCCGACCTTCCTGCCTCTCACCTGTCTCCCCTACAATCTATCCTAAATGCTGCTGCCAGAATCACTCTGCTCTTTCCTAGATCTGTCTCAGCATCTCCCCTCATGAAATCCCTCTCCTGGCTTCCGATCAAATCCCGCATCTCACACTCCATTCTCCTCCTCACTTTTAAAGCTTTACACTCTTCTGCCCCTCCTTACATTTCAGCCCTAATTTCTCATTATGCACCATCCCGATTCTTGCGTTCTGCTCATTGATGTCTTCATTCTACCCTGTTTGTATCTAAATCCCTCTCCCGCCTTAAACCTTTCTCACTTTCTGCCCCACACCTCTGGAATGCCCTTCCCCTCAATACCCGACTAGCACCCTCTCTATCCACCTTTAAGACCCACCTTAAAACACACCTGCTTAAGGAAGCATATGAGTAGCTCCGTGGCTGATAATTAACTCCTCATACATAAAGCTTGGCCCCCTGCAGACGCACTTACCAGAACGCCCTCATACTGTCTCTGTATGGTCCTCCTACCAACAAAATTAGATTGTAAGCTCTTCGGAGCAGGGACTCCTCTTCCTAAATGTTACCTTTATGTCTGAAGCACTTCTCCCCTTTGTGTGTTATTTATATACTATACTGCTATATCACTATACCACTACAGCACTATACCACTTCAGCACTATACCACTTCAGCACTATACCGCTACAGCACTATACCGCTTCAGCACTATACCGCTTCAGCACTATACCACTTCAGCACTATACTGCTAAACCACTACAGCACTATACCACTACAGCACTATACCGCTATACCACTACAGCACTATACCGCTATATCACTATACCACTTCAGCACTATACCACTACAGCACTATACCACTATACCACTATACCACTTCAGCACTATACCACTACAGCACTATACCACTACAGCACTACTGTATATCACTATACCACTACAGCACTATACCGCTATACCACTACAGCTCTATATCACTATACCACTACAGCACTATACCACTATACCACTTCAGCACTATACCACTACAGCACTATACCACTACAGCACTACTGTATATCACTATACCACTACAGCACTATACCGCTATACCACTACAGCTCTATATCACTATACCACTACAGCACTATACCACTACAGCACTATACCACTACAGCACTATACCACTTCAGCACTATACCACTACAGCACTATACCACAACAGCACTATACCACTATATCACTATACTGCACCGACACACTTTATTCGAGCAAATACCCAGTATGTACCTGGCAGATACCTGGAATGCGCCGCTCCTCACCTCTGACAAGCCCCGTTGCGTTTGCCTTCCCAGCCTGGGTTCATGCCTGGCTGACGGGCGGCTGATCTGTTAAATGATAATGATTAGGATTTAATAGGCTGCAATGCTTCGCGTGTCTACCAGATGGCATAAATTCATGAATTGTAATGCAGTATATATATATATATATATACTGTGCAGTATTGCAGCCAGCGGGAATAAAATGCTTCAATCCCTGCCTGGAAAATACCTCAATGCACTCGGGCAGAAAACAGTCACAAACCTCAATACACCCGGGTATACCCGAATTCGTGGGACTAGCCGAGCTCGAATAAAGTGTGTCGCCAGTGTACCACTACAGAACTATACCACTACAGAACTATATCACTACAGCACTATACCACTACAGCACTATACCACTTCAGCACTATACCACTACAGCACTATACCACAACAGCACTATACCACTATATCACTATACCACTACAGAATTATACCACTACAGCTCTATATCACTATACCACTACACACTATACCGCTATACCACTATACCGCTACAGCACTATATCGCTACAGCACTATACCGCTACAGCACTATACCGCTATATCACTATACCACTACAGAACTATACCACTACAGAACTATACCACTATAGCACTATGCCGCTATATCACTATAGAACTATACCACTATACCGCTACAGCACTATACCACTACAGCACTATACCGCTACAGAACTATACCGCTACAGCACTATACCGCTACAGAACTATACCGCTACAGCACTATACCGCTACAGCACTATATCACTATAGCACTATATCACTACAGCACTATACCACTACAGCACTATACCACTACAGCACTATACCACTAAAGCACTATACCACTAAAGCACTACTGTATATCACTATACCACTACAGCACTATACCACTACAGCACTATACCACTACAGAACTATACCACTACAGAACTATAGCACTATAGCACTATACCACTTCAGCACTATACCGCTATATCACTATAGAACTATACCGCTACAGCACTATACCACTTCAGCACTATACCACTTCAGCACTATACTGCTAAACCACTACAGCACTATACCACTACAGCACTATACCGCTATACCACTACAGCACTATACCGCTATATCACTATACCACTTCAGCACTATACCACTACAGCACTACAGCACTATACCACTACAGCACTATACCACTATACCACTTCAGCACTATACCACTACAGCACTATACCACTACAGCACTACTGTATATCACTATACCACTACAGCACTATACCGCTATACCACTACAGCTCTATATCACTATACCACTACAGCACTATACCACTATACCACTTCAGCACTATACCACTACAGCACTATACCACTACAGCACTACTGTATATCACTATACCACTACAGCACTATACCGCTATACCACTACAGCTCTATATCACTATACCACTACAGCACTATACCACTACAGCACTATACCACTTCAGCACTATACCACAACAGCACTATACCACAACAGCACTATACCACTATATCACTATACCACTACACACTATACCGCTATACCACTATACCGCTACAGCACTATATCGCTACAGCACTATACCGCTATATCACTATACCACTACAGAACTATACCACTACCGCACTATACCGCTATATCACTATAGAACTATACCACTATACCGCTACAGCACTATACCACTACAGCACTATACCGCTACAGAACTATACCGCTACAGCACTATACCGCTACAGCACTATATCACTATAGCACTATACCACTACAGCACTATACCACTAAAGCACTATACCACTACAGCACTATACCACTAAAGCACTACTGTATATCACTATACCACTACAGCACTATACCGCTACAGCACTATACCACTACAGCACTACTGTATATCACTATACCACTACACCGCTACAGCACTATACCACTATATAACTATACCGCTACAGCACTATACCACTACAGCTCTATATCACTATACCACTACAGCACTATACCACTATTTCACTATACCACTACAGCTCTATATCACTATACCACTACAGCATTATACCACTACAGCATTATACCACTACAGCACTATACCACTTCAGCACTATACCACTTCAGCACTATACCACTTCAGCACTATACCACTACAGCACTATAGCACTATACCGCTACAGCACTATACCACTATAGTACTATAGCACTATACCGCTACAGCACTATACCGCTACAGCACTATACCACTTCAGCACTATACCACTACAGCACTATACCACTTCAGCACTATACCACTACAGCACTATAGCACTATACCGCTACAGCACTATACCGCTACAGCACTATACCGCTACAGCACTATACCGCTACAGCACTATATCACTATATCACTACAGCACTATACCACTATTTCACTATACCACTACAGCTCTATATCACTATACCACTACAGCATTATACCACTACAGCATTATACCACTACAGCACTATACCACTTCAGCACTATACCACAACAGCACTATACCACTATATCACTATACCACTACAGCACTATACCACTACAGCACTATATCACTATACCGCTACAGCACTATACCGCTACAGCACTATACCGCTACAGCACTATACCGCTACAGCACTATACCGCTACAGCACTATACCACTACAGCACTATACCACTACAGCACTATACCGCTACACCACTACAGCACTATACCACTACAGCACTATATCACTATATCACTACACCACTATACCGCTATACCTCTTTATCAGTATACCGCTAATCCTTCACTTATAAAATGCTTCGCGGTGCAGCAGGTCCCTCTTCCACCTAAAAGTCCACGTTCTAGTTGACGATGCTACTCCTGGGGTCGCCTTTGAGCATGGTTTAGTAAATCTGTGCTTTGCTGCCCAGTATACTGAATGGTCTGCAATGGGCCTCTTATGGAGAAGCATCATAGTATATACGGCCCAAAGTACTGTATACCGTATATACAGAAACATTCCGTTGTGGGAATATTGTCTTTATTAATCTGAGGCTCTGTGCAACTTTAGGCAGCATTGGTTTTTTATATAAAAGAGCAGGTTTTGGGGTTGTGCCGAGCTTTTCTATTATCCGGCAGACGGAGAACGCGTTCCAATACGAGAGGATGTTTACACATTTTAAAATCTACGGCAATTGTTTTTCAAAGTCTCCAAGATGCCTAAAATGCTGGGAAATCAGATGTATCCCATAGAATTTATATTAAAGCCGCGGGATTATTTCCGGCTATAAATCTGGAACGGAATTTTGCACCAGTTTGCAGCTGAAGACTGGTACATTAACTATATTAAGTTAGTTGTTATAAATGATTGTGGGGTTTTTATAACCTTTTTCCAAGCTTTTGTGAACATGCTGCATATTGCAGATCGATTTACCTGTAAGGATATAGTAATATGTAACGTTTATATGTGCAATCTACTGCACTATGTACTATGTATGTACTATGTATATACTATGTACTATGTATGTTCTATGTACTATGTACTCTCATACAGGGCACTGACACCCAGGCCTCAGTGATACATTGGGACTCTATACTGACCACTTGCTGTACCTTCTTTCCCCCCCTCCCAGGTTTCCGTAACCTGCATGTAAATGACCAAATGACCGTTATACAATACTCTTGGATGGGACTCATGATCTTCGCCATGGGGTGGAGATCCTTCAAAAATGTCAACTCCAGGATGCTGTACTTTGCTCCAGACTTGGTCTTTAATGAGTAAGTTCCCCGCTGGGACACAGCCAGACGGAAATCCGCGGCCGACACACCTGTTCCCATGAGTTGTGGTTATGGAAGAGAGTAAAGTCGCAGTATTACAATCCTCCCCCCCACAATGAGAAGTGCGTGGACGTCCGCCCCATCTCAGGTCACTTCTCACCCTGTATCTTCTCAGAGGGGCCGCAGTCCTGTGTAAGATGAGCGGGAATGAAGGACAGCGACATGTGGAATAGGTTAAATGGAGATGACTTTATATATATATATATATACACATATATACACACACATATAGGATATATTGTGATTAGTACAGTAAACAAAAGCTTTGGAAGTTTTTTTTTAGTCTTTTTCTAATATCAAAAGTGTTAACTAAGTTCCAAAGTAAGACAAAGGGGCATAAAAAATATCGCCGGGCCATTTAAATCGCCGTTTTTATGAGCGTTGCTATCACGGTATCAGAAAGCCTTCATTACCTGTCATAGCAAAATTCACAAATCGGGCGATTAGCCGGTGATCTGATGAACGACCCTCTGAAAAGGCCTTACCCGGCGAGTTGTATCTGCTGCAGAGAGAGAGAGCTGCTCTGAGAGAGCCCTCTCTCCCTGTGCAAATATCGCCCGCAATGCATGTGCATACATTTTAATTGTATTAATAGTGTAGATGAGCAGGGGGTCTCCTGAGCTGAACCGCATTGGTTTCAGCCTCGGGGACCCCCTACTTCCCTAGATACAGGCCCCGTTATGGGGTGCCGGTATCTCCTATGCATTTTATTCCCACGGTCACGTGACACGGACATTTAAATGCATAGGAGATACTGGCCCCCCCATAACGGGCCTGTATCTCGGGAAATAGGGGGTCCCTGAGGCTATCCGCTATGGTAATGAAGTTTACTGTAAATGCATTTTTATTGCACAGGATTAATGCCAGGGGTCTCTGGTGCTAATATTAATGTATATCAGCTCCAGAGATTCCCGGCATCAATCCTATGCAGGAAAAATGCATTTTTTTTCTAAGTCCCATCTCGCTGCTCCTCTGCAGGTTTCCAACACCTTCACGCCAACTTTTTCTGATGTGAGGATTTTGTGATAAAATCACCATTCTAGAGCGGTGATAGGCGTTCATAGCCTAATCACTGCTACTAGAATTGCGCGAGTTTATGAACATGCCGAAAAGCGGCGATAAGTGGCTTATCACCGCTGCCTCGGGGATTATTTATATGAGCAATTTTTTGGGGGCCGATTCAGTCTTTTATCACCGACTTATCACCGCTTACTGAGTAGCAGTAGGCATTTTGGGCGATAAGTGCTTGATATGTGGCTTATGAATGCTTACTGCATAGGCCTCAAAGTCCCTTTGTATAGATATACCACACACAAACAGAAATATGGGGCGCAAACACAAACCAAACAAATTAAATAGTGTACAAGTTAATAAAATGGCTTACGGAAGGCAGAGGTGGGATATGGGGGTGTCCCCCCTCTAACAGCGTATCTGGAGATGCGTTCTCCCTTGATGCACAAGAGAAAGGGGGGGAAAGGAAAAACACAATAGTGTGATCCTGTATAAAACACCTATTAATGGTGAATGAATGGGAACTCGCAAACGGATGTTCTGTGACAGCGGAGTAGTATGAAACCTCTGGAGGATCTGGCGAGAGGACCCTCCTGGTCTTAAATACAATCTTCCACCGAATGTCCGTGAAAATGGCCCGGTGTGACTGGTAAGTCCTGTGTCACCATGTGGCTCCCTGCTTCTTCGCTCTCAACCACTCTGGTCCATCCAGTCGCTGTCCGACGTGACGGAGCGTTGGAACCCGTGTGATCACTTTCACTGGAGGAGGCAGAAGCCGTGCAATCCCTGAGGAAGTTCCAGATCGCACGAAACGCGTTGGATGAGTGCCAGTATTTCCGGTGTCTATCCGAGGTGTGCGGCGTCTGCACGGCTTCAGCCTCCTCCAGTGAAAGTGATCACACGGGTTCCAACGCTCCGTCACGAGTGACGTCACGTCGGACAGCGACTGGATGGACCAGAGTGGTTGAGAGCGAAGAAGCAGGGAGCCACATGGTGACACAGGACTTACCAGTCACACCGGGCCATTTTCACGGACATTCGGTGGAAGATTGTATTTAAGACCAGGAGGGTCCTCTCGCCAGATCCTCCAGAGGTTTCATACTACTCCGCTGTCACAGAACATCCGTTTGCGAGTTCCCATTCATTCACCATTAATATGTGTTTTATACAGGATCACACTATTGTGTTTTTCCTTTCCCCCCATTTTTCCCCCTTTCTCTTGTGCATCAAGGGAGAACGCATCTGCAGATACGCTGTTAGAGGGGGGACACCCCTGTATTCACCTTCCAGTTTACTGTAAAGAAGGCGATTACACCGCAGAGAAACATATGGGGAAGTCCCAATAAAGTGAAAGCACTCTGTCATGTAACATTTAATCCTTCTGGCACTCAAGGGGTTTAACAGTTCATTTTGAAGTCATTGCGTGATAAGGGCTGCCATTTTTACTGGGCACAAAAAAATAGTTTTTCTCTAAAACGGAGAACTATTATTGTCAGATCACAAGGGTTGTAAAGATAATGAGCAGACAAAACGAATCCACTTGTGCTTGTAATTGTTCCCAGCCTCAGGAAGCACGGTGGCGGTTCTGAAAGGTTTTTAATTCATTCTTGAAAGATGAGAAAAAGAAATAATTTGGGGAAGCTGCAGTTAGCGAGCGAGGAGCAGGAGAAGCTAGCGGCTCTCGCCCCCACATCAAGGGGCTTCCTAACTGCTGAAGTGTCTCTCTGTCCCTTCCCCACCGGGAAGACACAGAGAATAGAGAATAAGCGTACGGAGCCGTTTGGAGACATTTATCGGTCTATGATTCAAAAAAGCTAAAACGTTTCTTCTTTAATCTGCCACTCGCAGTTCTCGGGAGTTTTATGTAAGTGCTAGAAAACAGTGCGAGCGGTTATTATAATATAATCACTTATATAACATACCTACTCCCGTGTTTGTGCGACAGGCACAGCTCACGGGCGGTGGAGGTATGAGGGTCCAGTCTAATACACAGAAGACAATTGCTGGGATTCAGTGACCTCCGATACGGGTCAGCGACCTCCGGGGTCAGCAGCGTCCCATGCTATCCGCCAGTGGATTGAATGCCAGTTAATAACCTGTATCGGATATTAGTCCGACATTATATTATGACATTTGTTTTTAGGATATATTTGATATTAACTTCTTGGTTTCTCTTTTCACCGCATGATATCTGTTATCTTGGTTCACTCCCCAATGTATAAATATGAATGCTATCATTTTATTTATTATGTGTATTAAATGTCAGATAATAGAACAGGTGTTGCTATATTGTGTCCTGGAAGAAATAGAATGGGGTAGGGGGACCGGGCTGGGACAGAATGGGGTAGGGGGGGCGGGCTGGGACAGAATGGGGTAGGGGGGCGGGCTGGGACAGAATGGGGTAGGGGGGGCGGGCTGGGACAGAATGGGGTAGGGGGTCGGGCTGGGACAGAATGGGGTAGGGGGGCGGGCTGGGACAGAATGGGGTAGGGGGGGCGGGCTGGGACAGAATGGGGTAGGGGGGTCGGGCTGGGACAGAATGGGGTAGGGGGGTCGGGCTGGGACAGAATGGGGTAGGGGGGCGGGCTGGGACAGAATGGGGTAGGGGGGGTCCGGGCTGGGACAGAATGGGGTAGGGGGGTCGAGCTGGGACAGAATGGGGTAGGGGGACCGGGCTGGGACAGAATGGGGTAGGGGGGTCGAGCTGGGACAGAATGGGGTAGGGGGACCGGGCTGGGACAGAATGGGGTAGGGGGGTCGGGCTGGGACAGAATGGGGTAGGGGGGTCGGGCTGGGACAGAATGGGGTAGGGGGACCGGGCTGGGACAGAATGGGGTAGGGGGGTCGAGCTGGGACAGAATGGGGTAGGGGGACCGGGCTGGGACAGAATGGGGTAGGGGGGTCGAGCTGGGACAGAATGGGGTAGGGGGACCGGGCTGGGACAGAATGGGGTAGGGGGGTCGAGCTGGGACAGAATGGGGTAGGGGGGCGGGCTGGGACAGAATGGGGTAGGGGGGGCGGGCTGGGACAGAATGGGGTAGGGGGGTCGGGCTGAGACAGAATGGGGTAGGGGGACCGGGCTGGGACAGAATGGGGTAGGGGGTCGGGGCTGGGACAGAATGGGGTAGGGGGACCGGGCTGGGACAGAATGGGGTAGGGGGGTCGGGCTGGGACAGAATGGGGTAGGGGGGCGGGCTGGGACAGAATGGGGTAGGGTGGCGGGCTGGGACAGAATGGGGTAGGGGGGCGGGCTGGGACAGAATGGGGTAGGGGGGCGGGCTGGGACAGAATGGGGTAGGGGGGGTCGAGCTGGGACAGAATGGGGTAGGGGGGTCGAGCTGGGACAGAATGGGGTAGGGGGTCGGGCTGGGACAGAATGGGGTAGGGGGGTCAGGCTGGGACAGAATGGGGTAGGGGGACCGGGCTGGGACAGAATGGGGTAGGGGGGTCAGGCTGGGACAGAATGGGGTAGGGGGGTCGGGCTGGAACAGAATGGGGTAGGGGGACCGGGCTGGGACAGAATGGGGTAGGGGGGGCGGGCCGGGACAGAATGGGGTAGGGGGGTCGGGCTGGGACAGAATGGGGTAGGAGGGCGGGCTGGGACAGAATGGGGTAGGGGGACCGGGCTGGGACAGAATGGGGTAGGGGGGTCGAGCTGGGACAGAATGGGGAAGGGGGGTCGGGCTGAGACAGAATGGGGTAGGGGGACCGGGCTGGGACAGAATGGGGTAGGAGGGTCAGGCTGGGACAGAATGGGGTAGGGGGGTCGGGCTGGGACAGAATGGGGTAGGGGGACCGGGCTGGGACAGAATGGGGTAGGGGGGTCGGGCTGGGACAGAATGGGGTAGGGGGGTCAGGCTGGGACACAATGGGGTAGGGGGGTCGGGCTGGGACAGAATGGGGTAGGGGGACCGGGCTGGGACAGAATGGGGTAGGGGGGGCGGGCCGGGACAGAATGGGGTAGGGTCGGGCTGGGACAGAATGGGGTAGGAGGGCGGGCTGGGACAGAATGGGGTAGGGGGACCGGGCTGGGACAGAATGGGGTAGGGGGTCGGGCTGGGACAGAATGGGGTAGGAGGGCGGGCTGGGACAGAATGGGGTAGGGGGGGCGGGCTGGGACAGAATGGGGTAGGGGGTCGGGCTGGGACAGAATGGGGTAGGAGGGCGGGCTGGGACAGAATGGGGTAGGGGGACCGGGCTGGGACAGAATGGGGTAGGGGGGTCGAGCTGGGACAGAATGGGGAAGGGGGGTCGGGCTGAGACAGAATGGGGTAGGGGGACCGGGCTGGGACAGAATGGGGTAGGGGGGTCGGGCTGGGACAGAATGGGGTAGGGGGGGCGGGCTGGGACATAATGGGGTAGGGGAGTCGGGCTGGGACAGAATGGGGTAGGGGACCGGGCTGGGACAGAATGGGGTAGGGGGGTCGGGCTGGGACAGAATGGGGTAGGGGGGGCGGGCTGGGACAGAATGGGGTAGGGGGATCGGGCTAGGACAGAATGGGGTAGGGGGGGCGGGCTGGGACAGAATGGGGTAGGGGGGGCGGGCTGGGACAGAATGGGGTAGGGGGTCGGGCTGGGACAGAATGGGGTAGGGGGGCGGGCTGGGACAGAATGGGGTAGGGGGGTCGGGCTGGGACAGAATGGGGTAGGGGGATCGGGCTGGGACAGAATGGGGTAGGGGGGTCGGGCTGGGACAGAATGGGGTAGGGGGTCGGATGCACGATTGGCTCATCTAGAAGAAAAGCGATTGGATCAATAAGATCACAAAAATGTATTCCCCTCCTGTCTCTGTCCTGACCATCCCTGCTCCGTGGTCTTGCCTCTGCCTCCCTGCTCCGTGGTCTTGCCTCTGCCTCCCTGCTCCGTGGTCTTGCCTCTGCCTCCCTGCTCCGTGGTCTTGCCTCTGCCTCCGTGCTCCGTGGTCTCACCTCTGCCTCCCTGCTCCGTGGTCTCACCTCTGCCTCCATGCTCCGTGGTCTCGCCTCTGCCTCCCTGCTCCGTGGTCTCGTCTCTGCATCCCTGCTCCGTGGTCTCGCCTCTGCGGTCTCTCCTTGGCCTCTGTAGTCTCCTGTGCCCCCCTGCTCTGTGGTCTCGCCTCTGCCTCCCTGCTCTGTGGTCTCGCCTCTGCCTCCCTGCTCCGTGGTCTCTCCTCTGCCTTCCTGCTCCGTGGTCCCACATCCCTGCTCCGTGGTCTCACCTCCGCCTCCCTGCTTCGTGGTCTCAGCTCTCTGCTCTGTGGTCTCGCCTCTGCCTCCCTGCTCTGTGGTCTCGCCTCTGCCTCCCTGCTCCGTGGTCTCTCCTCTGCCTTCCTGCTCCGTGGTCCCACATCCCTGCTCCGTGGTCTCACCTCCGCCTCCCTGCTTCGTGGTCTCAGCTCTCTGCTCTGTGGTTTCTCCTCTGCCTCCCTGCTCTGTGGTCTCACCTCTGCCTCCCTGCTCCGTGGTCTCACCTCCGCCTCCATACTCCGTGGTCTCGCCTCTGCCTCCCTGCTCTGTGGCCTCGCCTCTGCCTCCCTGCTCTGTGGTTTCACTTCCGCCTCCCTGCTCCGTGGTCTTGCCTCTGTCTCCCTTCTCCGTGGCCTCGCCTCTGCCTCCCTTCTCCGTGGTCTCGCCTCTGCCTCCCTGCTCCGTGGTCTCACCTCTGCCTCCCTGCTCCGTGGTCTCACCTCTGCCTCTCTGCTCTGTGGTCTCTCCTCGGCCTCCCTGCTCTGTGGTCTCACCTCCGTGGTCTCTCCTCGGCCTCCCTTGCTCGTGGTCTCACCTCGGCCTCCCTTGCTCCGTGGTCTCACCTCCGTGGTCTCGCCCTGTAGGTACCGCATGCACAAGTCCCGTATGTACAGTCAGTGCGTCCGGATGCGGCACCTCTCGCAGGAGTTCGGCTGGCTGCAGATCACCCCGGAGGAATTCCTCTGCATGAAGGCGCTGCTTCTCTTCAGCATTAGTAAGTTTTGGGGCCACATAGGGCCCCCGTGTCCCCGGGAGGCGGGACACCACGTTACAACGACTTCCACGCCCCCAAGTGTCTTAATAAGTAAATTCACCACGAGAACACCGCACGTACCGAGAGCGAGGGCGCATCTCTGATAAATCTGCGGCCGGTTTTTCGGTTGTGCCGGCAGACGTGGGAGTTTTATTTACCAAAGTCTCCCGGCGGCAAAACGTTAAAGGGAAAACTCCTCTGGGCTTTCTCTGATAAGGAAATATATGGGCGTGGCACCTTGCTTTTCTCTGATAAGGAAATATATGGGCGTGGCACCGTGCGTTTCTCTGATAAGGAAATATACGGGCGTGGCACCTTGCGTTTCTCTGATAAGGAAATATATGGGCGTGGCACCTTGCGTTTCTCTGATAAGGAAATATATGGGTGTGGCACCTTGCTTTTCTCTGATAAGGAAATATATGGGCGTGGCACCTTGCTTTTCTCTGATAAGGAAATATATGGGCGTGGCACCTTGCTTTTCTATGATAAGGAAATATATGGGCGTGGCACCTTGCGTTTCTCTGATAAGGAAATATACGGGCGTGGCACCTTGCTTTTCTCTGATAAGGAAATATACGGGCGTGGCACCTTGCGTTTCTGATCAGGAAATATACGGGCGTGGCACCTTGCTTTTCTCTGATACGGAAATATACGGGCGTGGCACCTTGCGTTTCTGATAAGGAAATATACGGACGTGGCACCTTGCGTTTATCTGATAAGGAAATATACGGGCGTGGCACCTTGCGTTTCTGATAAGGAAATATACGGACGTGGCACCTTGCGTTTATCTGATAAGGAAATATACGGACGTGGCACCTTGCGTTTATCTGATAAGGAAATATACGGACGTGGCACCTTGCGTTTCTGATAAGGAAATATACGGGCGTGGCACCTTGCGTTTCTGATAAGGAAATATACGGACGTGGCACCTTGCGTTTCTGATAAGGAAATATACGGACGTGGCACCTTGCGTTTCTGATAAGGAAATGTACGGGCGTGGCACCTTGCGTTTATCTGATAAGGAAATATACGGGCGTGGCACCTTGCGTTTCTGATAAGGAAATATACGGACGTGGCACCTTGCGTTTATCTGATAAGGAAATATACGGGCGTGGCACCTTGCGTTTCTGATAAGGAAATATACGGACGTGGCACCTTGCGTTTATCTGATAAGGAAATATACGGGCGTGGCACCTTGCGTTTCTGATAAGGAAATATACGGACGTGGCACCTTGCGTTTATCTGATAAGGAAATATACGGGCGTGGCACCTTGCGTTTCTGATAAGGAAATATACGGACGTGGCACCTTGCGTTTCTGATAAGGAAATATACGGACGTGGCACCTTGCGTTTCTGATAAGGAAATGTACGGGCGTGGCACCTTGCGTTTCTCTGATAAGGAAATATACGGCGTGGCACCTTGCGTTTCTCTGATAAGGAAATATACGGCGTGGCACCTTGCGTTTCTCTGATAAGGAAATATACGGCGTGGCACCTTGCGTTTCTCTGATAAGGAAATGTACGGACGTGGCACCTTGCGTGGTATCAAACACGAAACGGAGGATTTAGCTGAATAAAACCCTGTTCTTTTCATTGGGATTATTTCCAGGTTAAAGCTGCTGCAATTTCTGCTCACGGTTTGCAGCCTGGAGACTTTGATTAGAAGTTTCTGTGATCATGTTTTGGGGTGCAGTGACAGGAGGCAGTGCGTGGGAGATTCTGTGATCATGTTTTGGGGTGCAGTGACAGGAGGCAGTGCGTGGGAGATTCTGTGATCATGTTTTGGGGTGCAGTGACAGGAGGCAGTGCGTGGGAGATTCTGTGATCATGTTTTGGGGTGCAGTGACAGGAGGCAGTGCGTGGGAGATTCTGTGATCATGTTTTGGGGTGCAGTGACAGGAGGCAGTGCGTGGGAGATTCTGTGATCATGTTTTGGGGTGCAGTGACAGGAGGTAGTGTGTGTTAGTTTCTGTGATCGTGTTTTGGGGTGCAGTGACAGGAGGTAGTGTGTGTTAGTTGCTGTGATCATGTTTTGGGGTGCAGTGACAGGAGGTAGTGTGTGGGAGTGTCTGTGATCATGTTTTGGGGTGCAGTGACAGGAGGTAGTGTGTGTTAGTTTCTGTGATCATGTTTTGGGGTGCAGTGACAGGAGGTAGTGTGTGTTAGTTTCTGTGATCATGTTTTGGGGTGCAGTGACAGGAGGCAGTGCGTGGGAGATTCTGTGATCATGTTTTGGGGTGCAGTGACAGGAGGTAGTGTGTGGGAGTTTCTGTGATCATGTTTTGGGTGCTGTGACAGGAGGCAGTGCGTGGGAGATTCTGTGATCATGTTTTGGGGTGCAGTGACAGGAGGTAGTGTGTGTTAGTTTCTGTGATCGTGTTTTGGGGTGCAGTGACAGGAGGTAGTGTGTGTTAGTTTCTGTGATCGTGTTTTGGGGTGCAGTGACAGGAGGTAGTGTGTGTTAGTTGCTGTGATCATGTTTTGGGGTGCAGTGACAGGAGGTAGTGTGTGGGAGTGTCTGTGATCATGTTTTGGGGTGCAGTGACAGGAGGTAGTGTGTGTTAGTTTCTGTGATCATGTTTTGGGGTGCAGTGACAGGAGGTAGTGTGTGTTAGTTTCTGTGATCATGTTTTGGGGTGCAGTGACAGGAGGTAGTGTGTGTTAGTTTCTGTGATCATGTTTTGGGTGCTGTGACAGGAGGCAGTGCGTGGGAGATTCTGTGATCATGTTTTGGGGTGCAGTGACAGGAGGTAGTGTGTGTTAGTTTCTGTGATCGTGTTTTGGGGTGCAGTGACAGGAGGTAGTGTGTGTTAGTTGCTGTGATCATGTTTTGGGGTGCAGTGACAGGAGGTAGTGTGTGGGAGTGTCTGTGATCATGTTTTGGGGTGCAGTGACAGGAGGTAGTGTGTGTTAGTTTCTGTGATCGTGTTTTGGGGTGCAGTGACAGGAGGTAGAGTGTGGGAGTTTCTGTGATCATGTTTTGGGGTGCAGTGACAGGAGGTAGTGTGTGTTAGTTTCTGTGATCGTGTTTTGGGGTGCAGTGACAGGAGGTAGTGTGTGTTAGTTGCTGTGATCATGTTTTGGGGTGCAGTGACAGGAGGTAGTGTGTGGGAGTGTCTGTGATCATGTTTTGGGGTGCAGTGACAGGAGGTAGTGTGTGTTAGTTTCTGTGATCGTGTTTTGGGGTGCAGTGACAGGAGGTAGAGTGTGGGAGTTTCTGTGATCATGTTTTGGGGTGCAGTGACAGGAGGCAGTGCGTGGGAGATTCTGTGATCATGTTTTGGGGTGCAGTGACAGGAGGTAGTGTGTGTTAGTTTCTGTGATCGTGTTTTGGGGTGCAGTGACAGGACGTAGTGTGTGGGAGTTTCTGTGATCGTGTTTTGGGGTGCAGTGACAGGAGGTAGTGTGTGTTAGTTTCTGTGATCGTGTTTTGGGGTGCAGTGACAGGACGTAGTGTGTGTTAGTTTCTGTGATCATGTTTTGGGGTGCAGTGACAGGAGGCAGTGCGTGGGAGATTCTGTGATCATGTTTTGGGGTGCAGTGACAGGAGGTAGTGTGTGGGAGTTTCTGTGATCGTGTTTTGGGGTGCAGTGACAGGACGTAGTGTGTGGGAGCTTCGGGGCAGACCACGGTATGATGCCACTGATGGCGTAACTCATGTGCTGCTTTTTCCGCAGTCCCCGTGGAAGGTTTGAAGGATCAGAAATGCTTTGATGAGCTACGGATGAATTACATTAAGGAGTTAGATCGTGTCATTTCCTGCAAGAGGAGTAACCCGGCGTCCTGCTCCCGCAGGTTCTTCCAGCTAACCAAGCTTCTGGATTCTGTGCAGCCGGTGAGAGACGGACAGGTTTACAGCAGTCACACACTCATACATACCCGTGTGTCACACACTCATACATACCCGTGTGTCACACACTCGTACATACCCGTGTGTCACACACTCATACATACCCGTGTGTCACACACTCATACATACCCGTGTGTCACACACTCATACATACCCGTGTGTCACACACTCATACATACCCGTGTGTCACACACTCATACATACCCGTGTGTCACACACTCATACATAACTGTGTGTCACACACTCATACATTCCCGTGCGTCACACACTCATACATACCCGTGCGTCACACACTCATACATACCCGTGCGTCACACACTCATACATACCTGTATGTCACACACTCATACAGTACATACCTGTGTGTCACTAACACTCATACATGCCTGTGTCACACACTCATACATACCTGCGTGTCACACACTCATACATACCCGTGTGTCAGACACTCATACATACCCGTGTGTCAGACACTCATACATACCCGTGTGTCACACACTCATACATACCCGTGTGTCACACACTCATACATACCCGTGTGTCACACACTCATACATACCCGTGTCACACACTCATACATACCTGTGTCACACACTCATACATACCCGTGTGTCACACACTCATACATACCCGTGTGTCACACACTCATACATACCTGCGTGTCACACACTCATACATACCCGTGTGTCAGACACTCATACATACCCGTGTGTCAGACACTCATACATACCCGTGTGTCAGACACTCATACATACCCGTGTGTCACACACTCATACATACCTGTGCGTCACACACTCATACATACCTGTGTCACACACTCATACATACCTGCGTGTCACACACTCATGCATACCCGCGTGTCACACACTCATACATACCCGTGCGTCACACACTCATACATACCCGTGCGTCACACACTCATACATACCCGTGCGCCACACACTCATACATACCTGTATGTCACACACTCATACAGTACATACATGTGTGTCACTAACACTCATACATGCCTGTGTCACACACTCATACATACCTGCGTGTCACACACTCATACATACCCGTGTCACACACTCATACATACCCGTGTGTCACACACTCATACATACCCGTGTGTCACACACTCATACATACCCGCGTGTCACACACTCATACATACCTGTGTGTCACTAACACTCATACATACCTGTGTCTCACACACTCATACATACCTGTGTGTCACACACTCATACAGTACATACCTGTGTCACTAACACTCATACATACCTGTGTGTCATTAACACTCATACATGCCCATGTCACACACTCATACATACCTGTGTCACACACTCATACATACCTGTGTCTCACACACTCATACATACCTGTGTGTCACACACTCATACAGTACATACCTGTGTGTCACTAACACTCATACATGCCTGTGTCACACACTCATACATAACTGTGTCACACACTCATACATACCTGTGTGTCACACACTCATACATACATGTGTCACACACTCATACATACATGTCACACACTCATACATACATGTCACACACTCATACATACATGTGTGTCACACACTCATACATACCTGTGTGTCACACACTCATACATACCTTTGTGTCACATACTCATACATACCTGTGCCGCACACTCATACAGGTATGGGTGGTATACAGGTATGTATGAGTGTGTGACACACAGGTATGTATGTCACACACACTCATACGTAACTGTGTCACACACTCATACATACCTGTGTGTCAGATATACCTACAGTATTCGAACACTTCACGTGGTGTATACCTCAGAATACCCATATCATGGCGCGTGATTTCTTCCAACCGTTCCGCCTTGAGACGCGAGTGCGGCGAGTGCAGAAATGGCATTTTAGTGTTCTGGTTTTTAAACACCTGAAATTGACACAGTCGCACAGTAGCACAGTACTGTACACACTGCAATTCATTCATTTCATTGCACACACAGAAACAGAATCCATGAAATTCAAACAAAGCAACCGCGATACACGTGTGCCTGGGGCGATACACGTGTGCCTGGGGCGATTGGCGGCGTTAATGCCCCGTGGAGTACAGCAGCGCGCACAAAAACGGCGCCGTGATTTGTTCGAATAACGGCCGCTTCATCTGTACCTGCGTCATATATATATATATATATATATACCTGTGTGTCACAAACAGTCCTACATACCTGTGTGTCTCACTCCTACTTACCTGTGTCCCACACTCATACATACCTGTGTCGCACACACTCATACATACCTGTGTCGCACACACTCCTACATACCTGTGTCGCACACACTCCTACATACCTGTGTCACACACTCATACATACATGTGTGTCACAAACAGTCCTACATACCTGTGTGTCTCACACTCCTACATACCTGTGTCCCACACTCATATATGCCTGTAACGCACACTCCTACATACCTGTGTTGCACACACTCCTACATGCCTGTGTTGCACACACTCATACATGCCTGTGTCGCACACACTCATATATGCCTGTGTTGCACACACTCATACATGCCTGTGTGTCACACACTCATACATGCCTGTGTGTCACACACAGTCATACATGCCTGTGTGTCACACACTCATACATGCCTGTGTGGCACACACAGTCATACATGCCTGTGTGTCACACACTCATACATGCCTGTGTGGCACACACAGTCATACATGCCTGTGTGTCACACACTCATACATGCCTGTGTGTCACACACTCATACATGCCTGTGTGCCACACACTCATACATGCCTGTGTGTCACACACTCATACATGCCTGTGTGTCACACACTCATACATGCCTGTGTGTCACACACTCATACATGCCTGTGTCACACTCATACATACCTGTGTGTCACACTCATACATACCTGTGTGTCACACTCATACATACCTGTGTGTCACACACTCATACATGCCTGTGTCGCACACACTCGTACATGCCTGCGTGTCACACACTCATACATGCCTGTGTCGCACACACTCATACATACCTGTGTCGCACACACTCATACATACCTGTGCGTCGCACACACTCATACATACCTGTGCGTCGCACACACTCACATACCTGTGCGTCGCACACACTCATACATACCTGTGCGTCGCACACACTCATACATACCTGTGCGTCGCACACTCATACATGCCTGTGTGCCACACACAGTCATACATGCCTGTGTGTCACACACTCATACATGCCTGTGTGTCACACACTCATACATGCCTGTGTAACACTCGTACATACCTGTGTGTCACACACTCATACATGCCTGTGTCGCACACACTCGTACATACCTGCGTGTCACACACTCATACATGCCTGTGTCACACACACTCCTACATACCTGTGTCACACACTCGTACATACCTGCGTGTCACACACTCATACATGCCTGTGTCGCACACACTCATACATACCTGTGTGTCACACACTCATACATGCCTGTGTCGCACACATTCGTACATACCTGCGTGTCACACACTCATACATGCCTGTGTGTCACACACTAATACATACCTGTGTGTCGCACACTCATACATGCCTGTATCTCACACGCTCATACATACCTGCGTGTCACACACTCATACATGCCTGTGTCGCACACACTGATACATACCTGTGTCGCACACACTCATACATACCTGTGCGTCACACACTCATACATGCCTGTGTCGCACGCTCATACATGCCTGTGTGTTTCAGATTGCGCGTGAGCTGCACCAGTTTACATTCGACCTGTTTGTGAAGGCACAGATGGTGAGCGTGGACTTTCCTGAGATGATGTCGGAGATTATTTCCGTTCAGGTCCCCAAAATCCTGTCTGGCAGAGTCAAGCCCCTCTACTTTCACAGCTCCTGAGGGTCCCCGGGGACACCACACCTCCCGCAGTGTGCCTTAGGGTCACCAGGTGCAGAAATGCAGCCTTCTGTGTGCCATCCCGGAGAGGCCTCTGCACGCAAACATAGCCATGTGTACACGTGCAGAACACGTGTCATGCCAACACTCGCCCTACATGTTTGCCTTGTCACTGACCCACGGATTACAGGACACATGCTTTATGTTACTCGTGGCGGCTTTTCCTCGCACTGCGTCGGCGTCATGGTCTGTCCCACATGTACACGGGGTCCCCGGTCTCTCCCACATGTACACAGGGTCACCGGTCTCTCCCACATGTACGCGAGGTCACCGGTCTCTCCCACATGTACACGGGGTCCCCGGTCTCTCCCACATGTACACGGGGTCCCCGGTCTCTCCCACATGTACACGGGGTCACCGGTCTCTCCTACATGTACACGGGGTCCCCGGTCTCTCCCACATGTACACGGGGTCACCGGTCTCTCCCACATGTACACGGGGTCACCGGTCTCTCCCACATGTACACAGGGTCACCGGTCTCTCCCACATGTACATGGGGTCCCGGTCTCTCCCACATGTACACGGGGTCACCGGTCTCTCCCACATGTACACGGGGTCACCGGTCTCTCCCACATGTACACGGGGTCACCGGTCTCTCCCACATGTACACGGGGTCACCGGTCTCTCCTACATGTACACGGGGTCACCGGTCTCTCCCACATGTACACGGGGTCACCGGTCTCTCCTACATGTACACGGGGTCACCGGTCTCTCCCACATGTACACAGGGTCACCGGTCTCTCCCACATGTACACGGGGTCACCGGTCTCTCCCACATGTACGCGAGGTCACCGGTCTCTCCCACATGTACGCGAGGTCACCGGTCTCTCCCACATGTACACGGGGTCACCGGTCTCTCCCACATGTACACGGGGTCACCGGTCTCTCCTACATGTACACGGGGTCCCGGTCTCTCCCACATGTACACGGGGTCATCGGTCTCTCCCACATGTACACGGGGTCACCGGTCTCTCCCACATGTACATGGGGTCCCGGTCTCTCCCACATGTACGCGGGGTCCCGGTCTCTCCCACATGTACGCGGGGTCACCGGTCTCTCCCACATGTACACGGGGTCACCGGTCTCTCCTACATGTACACGGGGTCCCCGGTCTCTCCTACATGTACACGGGGTCCCGGTCTCTCCCACATGTACACGGGGTCCCCGGTCTCTCCCACATGTACGCGGGGTCCCGGTCTCTCCCACATGTACACAGGGTCACCGGTCTCTCCCACATGTACACAGGGTCACCGGTCTCTCCCACATGTACACGGGGTCACCGGTCTCTCCCACATGTACACGGGGTCATCGGTCTCTCCCACATGTACACGGGGTCACCGGTCTCTCCCACATGTACATGGGGTCACCGTCTCTCCCACATGTACACGGGGTCACCGGTCTCTCCTACATGTACACGGGCTCCCCGGTCTCTCCCACATGTACACGGGGTCACCGGTCTCTCCTACATGTACACGGGGTCCCCGGTCTCTCCCACATGTACACGGGGTCCCCGGTCTCTCCCACATGTACACGGGGTCCCGGTCTCTCCCACATGTACACGGGGTCCCCGGTCTCTCCCACATGTACACGGGGTCCCGGTCTCTCCCACATGTACACGGGGTCCCGGTCTCTCCCACATGTACACGGGGTCCCCGGTCTCTCCCACATGTACACGGGGTCACCGGTCTCTCCCACATGTACACGGGGTCCCCGGTCTCTCCCACATGTACATGGGGTCCCGGTCTCTCCCACATGTACACGGGGTCCCGGTCTCTCCCACATGTACACGGGGTCACCGGTCTCTCCCACATGTACACGGGGTCCCGGTCTCTCCCACATGTACACGGGGTCACCGGTCTCTCCCACATGTACGCGGGGTCCCGGTCTCTCCCACATGTACACGGGGTCCCGGTCTCTCCCACATGTACGCGGGGTCCCCGGTCTCTCCCACATGTACACGGGGTCCCGGTCTCTCCCACATGTACACGGGGTCCCGGTCTCTCCCACATGTACACGGGGTCCCGGTCTCTCCCACATGTACGCGAGGTCACCGGTCTCTCCCACATGTACACGGGGTCACCGGTCTCTCCCACATGTACACGGGGTCCCGGTCTCTCCCACATGTACACAGGGTCACCGGTCTCTCCCACATGTACGCGGGGTCCCGGTCTCTCCCACATGTACGCGGGGTCCCGGTCTCTCCCACATGTACGCGGGGTCCCGGTCTCTCCCACATGTACACGGGGTCCCCGGTCTCTCCCACATGTACGCGGGGTCCCGGTCTCTCCCACATGTACGCGGGGTCCCGGTCTCTCCCACATGTACGCGGGGTCCCGGTCTCTCCCACATGTACACGGGGTCCCCGTCTCTCCCACATGTACGCGGGGTCCCGGTCTCTCCCACATGTACACGGGGTCACCGGTCTCTCCCACATGTACACGGGGTCCCGGTCTCTCCCACATGTACGCGGGGTCACCGGTCTCTCCCACATGTACACGGGGTCACCGGTCTCTCCCACATGTACACGGGGTCCCGGTCTCTCCCACATGTACGCGAGGTCACCGGTCTCTCCCACATGTACACGGGGTCCCGGTCTCTCCCACATGTACGCGGGGTCCCGGTCTCTCCCACATGTACACGGGGTTTCCTGGCGCACAGAATATGCATATAAAGGGGAAGGTGTGCGTGAGATATATATATATATATCAGATAGTCGGCTGCTGCAGGCGCCTGTTATTTATCAATGTCTCCTAACTGCAAACCTGGTGTTTCACGTGTACAGCGGCGCCACATCCCGCGGAATACACTTTTCTTTGATAAATGTGCTGATTTTGGGCTTCTGTTCTGCCCCTGGGAGACTTTGTGATTGGTCAGGACCAGGACTTAGAATTATAGTGCAGTGGTGTAGTGTTGGCTCTGGAGGGGCAGGGGGGGAAGGGGCAGGGGGGGGGGGGGACGGGGGGGGGGCAGGGAGGACAAGGGGAGGGGCAGGGGGGATAAGCGGGGGCAAGGGCCTGAGAGATGGGGCCGGGAGGCGAGGGCCTGAGAGATGGGGCAGGGGGGGGGAGGAGGGGGAGATTGAGGTGAACGTACTTGTCTGCTTTGGGAAATATGTTCGTGTTCACTGTTCCCAGTGACGTTGCAGCTCCCCGGCACTGGAACAGTTAAAGCTGCAGTACCGGTTCTTATTTTCTGCGACCCGCTGGTTAAAGAAGCGCTCAGCAAACCACTCACTTTCTCCCGGCCCCCCGCGAGCTGCAGGAATCCCCCTTACAAAGAGGCGGCATTGTATCTCCCCTCCAATTACAGCCGGAATAAGGCGCGAAATAATGAACCCAAAACGCAATCGTTATACAAACAAAATCTTTATTAACATTTCTTTTACAATATTCTGAAATTATGGATCAATTACCAAAAGGCGCCGGAGAAATAATCCCCGCGGTTCCACCGCGTGTGTTCTGAGCTAATTCTGACGGTGGTTTTTTTTCACACAAATTAGCACAATATCTTCCATGTCCTGAAAATGTCACACATGTGTGTCACTGTGTGTGTGTGTGTGTGTGTCTATACATGTGTTTCCATTAATGCTGCTTTAAACACCTGAGGGTCATTTACCAAAGTGACCCTGCTGCAAAACCGGTACAAAAACGCTGCCCCAGATTTATCACACAGGAGAACCCCGTTGGTTTCTGCTGAATGGTTTTCTCTTAATGAATCTAGTGCAATATTTGCTCCAGTTTTGCAGTCGGGAGACAATCACCTCCCACCGGTTTTGCAGCCGCACAGCACGGAGCTAACTGTATCTGATCCCACTCCCAGGGTCGGAGGGACACACAACTCCTGCAGCTGCTCACACACGCAGTTAACACTCACACCCGTATAGATGCACAAGGGGTTATTTCCTTACCTCTCCAAAACCAGGGGGAAAACAGCACCAGATTCATCAAAGAAAAGCCTCCCATCGGAAGCAGCCTTCTTGCTGCGATAAGTCGGGTGTTTGCAGTTTGCTCCGGGTTTAAAGTCAGGAGACTTTGGTGATAATAAAATGAAGGTCCTTAAAGGTCACCTATGGGTCCGCAGTGCCGCTGATAATTCTATATTGTATACAGCGGGCTCCAGCTGTAATAACAACAAATAGGTTATGTGTTAGGCCTTTAATAACCTACCCACGCACATTCATGTACTCGTAAACCCACACCGACGTACACATGTACGTACGCGCACGCACACACTCACACCCACCCGCACATGTATTCACACACACTCACTTACAAAGGCACCCACACATACGTATACACACATGTACATATGCTTACGCACGCATAGACATGCTGATGCGTACACACTCATGTATACATGTGGACGCACGCATATACACTCCTGTACATATGCTTACACACACATGTACAGATGCTAACGCATACATGTACACATGCTGATGCATACACACACACATGTACATATGCTTACGCACAAATACACACTCACATACACATGCTGATGCATACACACACACATGTACATATGCTTACGCACAAATACACACATGTACACACACCTACATATGCTTACGCACGCATACACACATGTACACATGCTGATGCATACACACACACATGTACATATGCTTACGCACAAAAACACACTCACATACACATGCTGAGGCATACACACATGTACACATGCTTACGTACGCATACACACATGTACACACACGTACATATGCTTACGCACGCATACACACATGTACACATGCTAATGCGTACACACACACTCATACACTCATGTACACATGCTGATGCGTACACACACATATACATGTACATATGCTTACGCACGCATACACTCGTGTACACATGCTGATGCGTACACACACCTTACTGCACTCAGCAATCCTCGCACTGCCAGTGGCCGCACTCACGCTTTGGAGTACTCCCAGAATTCCTCTCGCGGTCGCTGCATGCGCTTTGTACCACTGCCCTTTAACTCTTTACGGTCAGAGAGCAAAGGGCTTAACCTGCCCTAATTACACCGACGGCGCTTGTTTGATTTCTTTTCATGCGGCGACACGCTGCGGGAGTGAGCGCTAAAACAGGAACACATTCTCACAGCAGACACAGGGCATGAGTTCACTGTTCCCAGGAGCTGACAATCTTAGGCTATTGGAGCAGAGAAGAGCAGGAGTCCGAATTAAAGAAGGGATGTCTGTACTTTGTGCCTCTACTCACAGCAACGCTCTGTTCCTCAATCAAAACCAACTTTAGGGCTAATCACACTAGCGGTGCTTAGTGTCACTCTGCAATGCTGCACATTTATCTTCAGGTGGGAGGGGGACGGGTTGGACCTCATTCCCAGGCTGAATCCAGGACAGTCCAGAACTAACATGTACCTGGGGGCTCTGCTAACTGGAGACCCCTAATGCATGAAGCCTGCCCAGGTAAGGCAGAGCCGGGCCCAGGTAAGGCAGCGCCGGGCCCAGGTAAGGCAGCACCGCTCCCCGGGAGCCAGTGCTGGGACAGGATGCATTGAGGATTGGGACACATTGCTTTGCAAAGCAGCTTTGGGATGTATCATGGGGATAAGAAATTGGCCTTGGTGTTATGCTCAGAGCGGCTGTATTGGGAACTTGTCTTTGTGATGTATGTACAATACAGAGGCTTCCCGTGCAGCCACCCCTGGGGTACAATCCCAGCAGCACATTTATCAGAATCTCCCAGCTGGAAAACGGGTGCAGAAAAGGCACCAGATTTATGGAATGTAACAGTAAAGCGGCCTGGAATCGGATTCATTTCCCCGGATAAATCCAGTGCTGACCCTGCAGCTGTTTTGCTGAATAACTTCTCCCCTCACCGGCAACTTGCGTCGGAAAATGAATGTAAGCCGCGCTCATTCGTTACTAATAATACTCAAATCCTGCGGGGTGATCGGAGGCACAGGGAGGGAAAGTGCTTCCGCCTGGAACCGAACTCACAATGTCGTGTGCTCAGGCGCACCCCCTGCTTTGCAAGGTGTTGGGGTTACGCACGCCCCTGCTTTGCAATGTGTTGGGGTTACGCACGCCCCTGCTTTGCAAGGTGTTGGGGTTATGCACGCCCCTGCTTTGCAATGTGTTGGGGTTACGCACGCCCCTGCTTTGCAAGGTGTTGGGGTTACGCACGCCCCTGCTTTGCAAGGTGTTGGGGTTACGCACGCCCCTGCTTTGCAAGGTGTTGGGGTTACGCACGCCCCTGCTTTGCAAGGTGTTGGGGTTACGCACGCCCCTGCTTTGCAAGGTGTTGGGGTTACGCACGCCCCTGCTTTGCAAGGTGTTGGGGTTACGCACGCCCCTGCTTTGCAAGGTGTTGGGGTTACGCACGCCCCTGCTTTGCAAGGTGTTGGGGTTACGCACGCCCCTGCTTTGCAAGGTGTTGGGGTTACGCACGCCCCTGCTTTGCTCCTCAAACTCCACGTAACCGGCATAGGAGATTATTTATTAAACGGTTAGTGCCGATCGAGGAACGCGCGCGCAGACACTCCCACGGACGCCGTGTGATAATGCGATTAACGTCACTATTGCCGTTTAATGAATAACTCCCATAGTGTCAAATAGTCTACCTAAGATGTACAGTATATATAGATGTATAAGCATATATATCCCCTACCTACAAGTTGCTAGCAGCTATCTCCCATATATCGTGCTGCTGGCCCCTCGCCTAATTACGGAGATGTAACTCTCACCTCCTGCTTACAGCCTCAGCGTTATGTACCGATGCACTATAACTGGCTAACGCTAATTACACTGCACATGCTACCGACATGTGTTACATAGTCTACCTAAGAAATGTTACACCTAAGGAATGTTATACGGGGTCCTTTTAAGTTACCAATTTCACATACTCTCCCCCTCCTCCCCCCTCTCTACCTGAGGGTTTCAGTCCTGCTGCAGAGCAGAGGTTTGGCTTTCAGTGTTATGGTAACCTAACTCATGTGGTATAAAGGCCCAATGCTGGGATCAACAAAGGGTTACATTCTCTGCACAGTGTGCAATCTGAGCCTGATTTTCTGAAGGCACCTGAACTCCTGCAGTGCCTTAACCCCTTTACTACCAGAGCAGAGCAATACATTGCTGACTGCTCTGGCACAGAAGGAGTTAACATGAGCTTGGTCTGTACAAGCTTGTAATGATCCTTTATTTTTATATGGTGCTGTTAGTGTACTCTGCACAGTGCAGGACACAGGTACGGTGAGTGACTGTCCCAGGTGACCAGTCCTGTACTTGGTACGTGATTCGCGGGGCCCGCGGTCTGACGGATCGGACACAGGTCAGTGACACTAGGCCTCCTTACACCCATCGGTCATGTTAGGAGTTAGATTCTGGGGAATATCTGCTGCTTTGTGTTGTTTTAATTTTTAGATGGAAAGCGAGAGAAAAATCACCGTTTTTATTCATTTTTAAAGTGCTAGAGCTGTCATTTTTTAAGTATATATATGAATTATGTATATGTACTGTATAAACATATATGGATTGATATATCTCTGTATGTGTCTTGTAGAAACTAGATCTGCATTTTGTCTTTTTATCATTTGGCTGGACATAACTATAAAGTTGAATGTGATTCTGCGTTTGTGTGTAAATATCTTCTGTCTGTCTGTCTGTTTAATATGGGGTCAGGGTGACCGACCCGCGATAAAACAGGATCCGGGAAATGGGGCGCACACAAGTTAACCCGTTAAAGAGCGTTTCGCGCTAACAATGGGGTGGAGGTTTGTGTTGTTCTGCGAATGTATCACACATTTCTGAGATAACACGCTGCTCACTACAGGTCTGATAACATTTTACACACCAAGCGCTTCCAACCGCCACAAAACCGGAGACATTCCCCTGCCCGGGAGGGCCGAGAGGCGAAAACCAAATCCATGCGTTGTAGGAAGAGTCTGGCGCGGGCGCATATCGTCGCGCTCTTGTACATCTTGGGCACAATAAGCAGCGGGTCCTTGTTACAGTTACACCCACACGGGGCGTGTTTAGTAATGGCTGGAAGGTTTCTAACAACGCTGTGTAATGAGGCCGCGATGACAGAGGTCGGCAGAACGTGGACACATCTTGGCTAATAACGGCTGCAGATGACCAGCTGTTTACTGGAAAAGTTTCACTTCAGGAGAGTAGATTTAGCATGGGGGGGGGGGGTGAGAGGTATGTGTACCTTATCTCTGTATTAGGAGAGGGGGAGAGGTACGGGTCCCTGTGTATTGAGAAGGGGTGAGAGGTGCGTGTCCCTGATGTCTGTGTATCAGGAGGGGGTGAGAGGTACGGGTCCCTGTGTATTGGGGGGGGGGGGGTGAGAGGTGTGTCCCTGTGTATTGGGGGGGGGGTGAGGTACGTGTCCCTGTGTATTGGGGGGGGTGAGGTACGTGTCCCTTAGTTTTGGGAGGGGGTGAGAGGTACGTGTCCCTGTGTATTGGGAGAGGGTGAGGGGTACTTGGCCCTGTGTATTGGGAGGGGTGAGAGGTACGTTTCCCTGTGTATTGGGAAGGGGTGAGAGGTACGTGTCCCTGTGTATTGGGAGGGGGTGAGAGGTACGTGTCCCTGTGTATTGGGAGGGGGTGAGAGGTACGTGTCCCTGTGCTTTCTTTAATGTAGAACAGCAGCTCAATTCCACACAGCGGGGGTCCAAACTCCAGTCCTGAAGCCCCCAACAGGTCAGGTTTTCAGGATATCCCGTCTTCAACACAGGTGGCTCAATCAGTGGCTGAGTCTTTGACCAAGACACCCGCGCTGAAGCAAGATCTGATTCAGCCACCTGTGCTGAAGCTGGGACATCCTGAAAACCTGACCTGTTGGAGAAAGCAGATCTCCGCGCGGGTATTCTCTGCCACGCTGAGACACACGTGGCTACGTGTACGTCCCGCGAGTTAGTGGGACACGTATGTGCAGGATTTGGGCGTGTGACGGGTTTCTGGCAAAGAATGAAACCTTTACGCACTTTGTGGAAAAAGAAAGAAACCGTTTGTTCTTTTGCCAGAAACAGACTTAAAACGCTCGTATTTTTTTCATCCATCAATTAAAAGTTGCACGGCTGAGTAATTAGTAACAATCAGCGTTTCATCCACTCATCTCGTTCCTGTCCCACCCGTGGATCTGCGGATAAAAATGCCATCATTTACTCTCCCGGATATTAAAGCATTTTCTTTTCAAATTAATTATTATTTGGTTCCTGGCGCCAGTCGCTCCCTCTCCCCCCGCGCCAGAGTCCCCCCCTCTCCCCCCCTCTCCAGAGTCGCTCCCTCTCCCCCCTGCGCCAGAGTCGCCCCCTCTCCCCCCCGCGCCAGAGTCTCCCCCCCTCCCCAGAGTCGCTCCTCTCTGCCTGTCGCCCCCTCTCCCCCCCTCCCCAGAGTCGCTCCTCTCTGCCTGTCGCCCCCTCTCTTTTGCCCAACCCGCTCTTTTCTTGCAGTCACCCCCTCTCGCACCCTTCTCTCTGCTAGTCGCCCCCTCTCCTCCCCCCCACACCAGAGCTGCCACCTCTCCCCCTCTCCCCCCTGTGCCAGTCGCCCCCTATCCCTCACCGCGCCAGAGTTGCCCCCTCTCTCCCTCTCCCCCCCTGCACCAGTCGCCCCTGCTCCCCTGCCCCACTCTGCCAGTCGCCCCTTCTCCTCCTGCTCCTCTCTGCCAGTCGCCCCCTCACCCCCTGCGCCAGTCACCCCCCCTCCGTGCCAGAGTCGCTCCCGCTCCCCTACTCTGCCAGTGTCTACCCTCTTCCACCGCGCCAAAGTCACCCCCTCTCGCCCCCCGCTCCTCTCTGCCAGTCGCCCCCTCTCTCCCCCGCTCCTCTCTGTCAATCGCCCCCTCTCCCCCCTGCTTCTCAGCCAGTCGCCTCCTCTCCCCCCCTGCTTCTCTCTGCCAGTCGTCCCCTCCTCCCCTCGTGCCAGAGTCGCCCCCTCTCTCGCCCCCCCCGCTCCTCTCTGCCAGTCACCCCCCCCACGCTAGTCGTCCCCTCTCTCGGCCACCGCTCCTCTCTGCCAGTCGCCCTCTCCCCCCCCCCCCCGCATTCGGGACGATCACCAGGTCACTGCCCGCAGGGGACGGACACTGCCCGCAGGGGATGACACTGACCGCAGGGGACGGACACTGACCGCAGGGGACGACACTGACCGCAGGGGATGACACTGACCGCATGGGACGGACGCTGTAGGGACACGTTTCTGTGGGAGCAGAGAACAATGACGTATGGAAGGCTGGCTTGGTTAACCCTGTATATGCTGTAAATGACTGGGTACTCCAGACCAGGGTCAACGCCAGTCCTTATGGGGTCACCAACGAGTCAGACTCTAAGGATATCCCTGCTTCAGCCATCTGTGCTGAAGCAGGGATATCCCCAATACCTCTAGTTAGCCGCCCCTGGTCCAGGCGATGCTGCAATCTGCAACATCCAGCACCTCACAGCCCTCTGGCAGATAATCTCCCAATACACAGGAACACGCACCTCACAGCCCTCTGGCAGATAATCTCCCAATACACAGGGACACGCACCTCACAGCCCTCTGGCAAATACACTCCTAATACACAGGGACACGCACCTCACAGCCCTCTGGCAAATACACTCCTAATACACAGGGACACGCACCTCACAGCCCTCTGGCAAATACACTCCTAATACACAGGGACACGCACCTCACAGCCCTCTGGCAGATAATCTCCTAATACACAGGGACACGCACCTCACAGCCCTCTGGCAAATACACTCCTAATACACAGGGACACGCACCTCACAGCCCTCTGGCAGATAATCTCCCAATACACAGGGACACGCACCTCACAGCCCTCTGGCAGATAATCTCCCAATACACAGGGACACGCACCTCACAGCCCTCTGGCAGATAATCTCCCAATACACAGGGACACGCACCTCACAGCCCTCTGGCAGATAATCTCCCAATACACAGGGACACGCACCTCACAGCCCTCTGGCAGATAATCTCCCAATACACAGGGACACGCACCTCACAGCCCTCTGGCAGATACACTCCTAATACACAGGGACACGCACCTCACAGCCCTCTGGCAGATACACTCCTAATACACAGGGACACGCACCTCACAGCCCTCTGGCAGATACACTCCTAATACACAGGGACACGCACCTCACAGCCCTCTGGCAGATAATCTCCCAATACACAGAGACACGCAGCTCACAGCCCTCTGGCAGATACACTCCTAATACACAGGGACACGCACCTCACAGCCCTTTGGCAGATACACTCCTAATACACAGGGACACGCACCTCACAGCCCTCTGGCAGATAATCTCCCAATACACAGGGACACGCACCTCACAGCCCTCTGGCAAATACACTCCTAATACACAGGGACACGCACCTCACAGCCCTCTGGCAAATACACTCCTAATACACAGGGACACGCACCTCACAGCCCTCTGGCAAATACACTCCTTATACACAGGGACACGCACCTCACAGCCCTCTGGCAAATACACTCCTAATACACAGGGACACGCACCTCACAGCCCTCTGGCAAATACACTCCTAATACACAGGGACGCGCACCTCACAGCCCTCTGGCAAATACACTCCTAATACACAGGGACACGCACCTCACAGCCCTCTGGCAGATAATCTCCCAATACACAGGGACACGCACCTCACAGCCCTCTGGCAGATAATCCCAGCAAAACATTTCAGGCACCGTGAGAAGATATTAAAGGGCAGTGGAACGATGCGCAGTTCTTTGTATGTATGCGTGTGTGTGTATGTGTGTGTGTGTGTGTATGTGTGTATGTATATATGTGTGTGTGTGTGTGTGTGTGTGTGTGTGTGTGTGTGTGTGTGTGTGTGTGTGTGTGTGTATGTGTGTGTGTATGTATGTGTGTGTGTATGTATGTGTGTGTATGTATATATGTGTGTGTGTGTGTGTGTGTGTGTGTGTGTGTGTATGTGTGTATGTATATATGTATATATGTGTGTGTGTGTGTATGTGTGTATGTATGTGTGTGTGTATGTGTGTATGTATGTGTGTGTGTGTGTGTGTGTGTGTGTGTGTGTGTGTGTGTGTGTGTGTGTGTGTGTGTGTGTATGTATATATGTGTGTGTGTGTGTGTGTGTGTGTGTGTGTATGTATGTATATATGTGTGTGTATGTGTGTGTGTGTATGTATGTATGTATGTGTGTATGTATGTATGTATGTATGTGTGTGTGTGTATATATGTGTATGTGTGTATGTATATATGTGTATGTGTGTATGTATAAATGTCTTTATTTATATAGCGCCATCAATGTACATAGCGCTTCACAGCAGTAATACACGTGGTAATCAAATAAATAACAAATAATACAAATAACAGATCATGGGAATTAGTGCTTCAGACATAAAAGTAACATTTAGGAAAAGGAGTCCCTGCCCCGAAGAGCTTACAATCTAATTTGTTGGTAGGAAGAACATACAGAGACAGTATGAGGGCGTTCTGGTAAGTGCGTCTGCAATGGGCCAAGGTTAATGTATGAGGCGTTAATTATCAGCCACGGAGCTACTCATATGCTTCCTTAAGCAGGTGTGTTTTAAGGTGGGTCTTAAATGTGAATAGAGAGGGTGCTAGTCGGGTATTGAGGGGAAGGGCATTCCAGAGGTGTGGGGCAGAAAGTGAGAAAGGTTTAAGGCGGGAGAGGGATTTAGATACAAAGGGGGTAGTGAGAAGACATCCTGGAGCAGAACACAAGAGTCGGGATGGTGCATAGCGAGAAATTAGGGATGAGATGTAAGGAGGGGCAGAAGAATGTAAAGCTTTAAAAGTGAGGAGAAGAATGGAGTGTGAGATACGGGATTTGATAGGAAGCCAGGAGAGGGATTTCAGGAGGGGAGACGCTGAGACAGATCTAGGAAAGAGTAGAGTGATTCAGGCAGCAGCGTTAAGGATAGATTGTAGGGGAGACAGGTGAGAGGCAGGAAGGCCGGACAGCAGGAGGTTACAGTAATCAAGACGGGAGAGAATGAGGGCCTGAGTCAGAGTTTTAGCAGTCGAGCAACAGAGGAAAGGGCGTATCTTTGTTATATTGCGGAGGAAAAAGCGACAAGTTTTAGAAATGTTTTGAATGTGAGGGGCAAATGTGAGAGAGGAGTCGAGTGTGACCCCTAGGCAGCGTGCTTGGGCTACTGGGTGAATGATCGTAGTTCCAACAGTAATGTGGAAGGAGGTAGTAGGGCCAGGTTTGGGAGGAAGTATGAGGAGCTCTGTTTTTGCCATGTTGAGTTTAAGGCGCGGAGGGCCATCCAGGATGATATCGCAGAGAGACATTCAGAAACTTTGGTTTGTACAGCAGGTGTAAGGTCGGGTGTTGAAAAGTATATTTGTGTGTCGTCAGCATAGAGGTGATAATTAAACCCAAAAGATGTTATTAGGTCACCTAGAGAGAGTGTGTACAGAGAAAAGAGAAGAGGTCCCAGGACAGAGCCCTGGGGTACCCCCACAGAGAGATCAATAGAGGAGGAGGAGGTGTTAGCAGAAGAGACACTGAAAGTACGATGGGAGAGGTAGGATGAGATCCAGGATAGAGCTTTGTTACAAATACCAAGAGTACGGAGAATGTGAAGGAGAAGAGGGTGGTCCACGGTGTCAAATGCTGCAGAGAGGTCGAGTAATATGAGCAGAGTGTAATGGCCACAGTCTTTGGCAGCATGGAGGGCAACCGTGTAACCTGTGGTTACGCAGATACACACCCGCAGGCCTGTGGTTACACGGGTACATACCCGCAGGCCTGTGGTTACACGGGTACACAGGTACACACCCGCAGGCTTGTGGTTACACGGAACACAGGTATACACCCGCAGGCTTGTGGTTACACGGGTACATACCCGCAGGCCTGTGGTTACACAGGTACACACCCGCAGGCCTGTGGTTACACGGGTACACACCCGCAGGCCTGTGGTTACACGGGTACATACCCGCAGGCCTGTGGTTACACGGGTACACACACGCAGGCCTGTGGTTACACGGGTACACAGGTACACACCCGCAGGCTTGTGGTTACACGGAACACAGGTACACACCCGCAGGCTTGTGGTTACACGGGTACACACCCGCAGGCCTGTGGTTACACGGGTACACTGGTACACACCCGCAGGCTTGTGGTTACACGGGTACACACTGGCAGGCTTGTGGTTACACGGGTACACACCGCAGACCTGTGGTTACACGGGTACACACCCGCAGGCTTGTGGTTACACGGGTACACAGGTACATACCCGCAGGCTTGTGGTTACACAGGTACACACCCGCAGGCCTGTGGTTACACGGGTACACACCTGCAGGCCTGTGGTTACACGGGTACACACCCGCAGGCCTGTGGTTACACGGGTACACACCCGCAGGCTTGTGGTTACACGGGTACATACCCGCAGGCCTGTGGTTACACGGGTACATACTTGCAGGCCTGTGGTTACACGGGTACATACCCACAGGCCTGTGGTTACACGGGTACATACCCGCAGGCCTGTGGTTACACGGGTACACACACGCAGGCCTGTGGTTACACAGGTACACACCCGCAGGCTTGTGGTTACACGGTTACACGGGTACACAGGTACACACCCGCAGGCCTGTGGTTACACGGGTACACACCTGCAGGCCTGTGGTTACACGGGTACACAGGTACACACCCGCAGGCTTGTGGTTACACGGGTACACAGGTACACACCCGCAGGCCTGTGGTTACACGGATACATACCCGCAGGCCTGTGGTTACAAGGGTACACACTCGCAGTCCTGTGGTTACACGGGTACACACTCGCAGGCCTGTGGTTACACGGGTACACACACACAGGCCTGTGGTTACACGGGTACACACCAACAGGCCTGTGGTTACACGGGTACACAGGTACACACCCGCAGGCTTGTGGTTACACGGGTACACAGGTACACACCCGCAGGCCTGTGGTTACACGGGTACACACCTGCAGGCCTGTGGTTACACGGGTACACAGGTACACACCCGCAGGCTTGTGGTTACACGGGTACACAGGTACACACCCGCAGGCCTGTGGTTACACGGGTACATACCCGCAGGCCTGTGGTTACAAGGGTACACACTCGCAGTCCTGTGGTTACACGGGTACACACTCGCAGGCCTGTGGTTACACGGGTACACACACGCAGGCCTGTGGTTACACGGGTACACACCAACAGGCCTGTGGTTACACGGGTACACAGGTACACACCCACAGGCTTGTGGTTACACGGGTACACAGGTACACACCCGCAGGCCTGTGGTTACACAGGTACACACCCGCAGGCCTGTGGTTACACGGGTACACACCCGCAGGTTTGTGGTTACACGGGTACACACCCGCAGGCCTGTGGTTACACGGGTACACACTCGCAGGCCTGTGGTTACACGAGTACACACCCGCAGGCCTGTGGTTACACGGGTACACACCCGCAGGCCTGTGGTTACACGGGTACACACCCGCAGGCCTGTGGTTACACGAGTACACACCCGCAGGCCTGTGGTTACACGGGTACACACCTGCAGGCCTGTGGTTACACGGGTACACACCCGCAGGCCTGTGGTTACACGGGTACACACTCGCAGGCCTGTGGTTACACGGGTACACGCCACAGGCCTGTGGTTACACGGGTACACACCCGCAGGCCTGTGGTTACACGGGTACATAATCGCAGGCCTGTGGTTACACGGGTACACACCTGCAGGCCTGTGGTTACACGGGTACACACCCGCAGGCCTGTGGTTACACGGGTACATAATCGCAGGCCTGTGGTTACACGGGTACACACCTGCAGGCCTGTGGTTACACGAGTACACACACGCAGGCTTGTGGTTACACGGGTACACACCCGCAGGCCTGTGTTGACTTTCAAATTAGCTGCCGCTTCCTCTCAGAAACCGGAGTGCGGCCTGTGGGGTAATACCCACATAGCTGATCCGTGCTCCCCCAACCTTCGGGGGTCTCCCTGCTTACCGTGCTCCCCCAACCTTCAGGGGTCTCCCTGCTTACCGTGCTCCCCCAACCTTCGGGGGTCTCCCTGCTTACCGTGCTCCCCCAACCTTTGGGGGTCTCCCTGCTTACCGTGCTCCCCCAACCTTCGGGGGTCTCCCTGCTTACCATGCTCCCCCAACCTTCCGGGGTCTCCCTGCTTACCGTGCTCCCCCAACCTTGGGAGCAATGTAAATAATACTGTAACACGCAGAGCAATGTAAATAATACTGCGACACACAGAGCAATGTAAATAATACTGTGACACGCAGAGCAATGTAACTAATACTGTGACACGCAGAGCAATGTAACTAATACTGTAACACGCAGAGCAATGTAACTAATACTGTAACACGCAGAGCAATGTAACTAATACTGTGACACGCAGAGCAATGTAAATAATACTGTAACACGCAGAGCAATGTAACTAATACTGTAACACGCAGAGCAATGTAAATAATACTGCGACACGCAGAGCAATGTAACTAATACTGTGACACGCAGAGCAATGTAACTAATACTGTAACACGCAGAGCAATGTAACTAATACTGTAACACGCAGAGCAATGTAACTAATACTGTGACACGCACAGCAATGTAACTAATACTGTAACACGCAGAGCAATGTAAATAATACTGCGACACGCAGAGCAATGTAACTAACACTGCGACACGCAGAGCAATGTAACTAATACTGTAACAAGCAGAGCAATGTAACTAATACTGTAACACGCAGAGCAATGGAACTAATACTGTGACACGCAGAGCAATGTAACTAATACTGTAACACGCAGAGCAATGTAAATAATACTGCGACACGCAGAGCAATGGAACTAATACTGTGACACGCAGAGCAATGTAACTAATACTGTAACATGCAGAGCAATGTAAATAATACTGCGACACGCAGAGCAATGTAAATAATACTGCGACACGCAGAGCAATGTAACTAATACTGTAACACGCAGAGCAATGTAAATAATACTGCAACACGCAGAGCAATGTAACTAATACTGTAACATGCAGAGCAATGTAACTAATACTGTGACACGCAGAGCAATGTAACTAATACTGTAACACGCAGAGCAATGTAACTAATACTGTGACACGCAGAGCAATGTAAATAATACTGTAACACGCAGAGCAATGTAAATAATACTGTAACACGCAGAGCAATGTAACTAATACTGTAACACGCAGAACAATGTAACTAATACTGTGACACGCAGAGCAATGTAACTAATACTGTAACACGCAGAGCAATGTAACTAATACTGTAACACGCAGAGCAATGTAACTAATACTGTAACACGCAGAGCAATGTAACTAATACTGTAACATGCAGAGCAATATAAAAAATACTGCAACACGCAGAGCAATGTAAATAATACTGCGACACGCAGAGCAATGTAACTAATACTGTAACACGCAGAGCAATGTAAATAATACTGTAACACGCAGAGCAATGTAACTAATACTGTAACACGCAGAGCAATGTAGCTAATACTGTAACACGCAGAGCAATGGAACTAATACTGTGACACGCAGAGCAATGTAACTAATACTGTAACACGCAGAGCAATGTAAATAATACTGCGACACGCAGAGCAATGGAACTAATACTGTAACATGCAGAGCAATGTAAATAATACTGCGACACGCAGAGCAATGTAACTAATACTGTAACACGCAGAGCAATGTAAATAATACTGTAACATGCAGAGCAATATAAAAAATACTGTAACACGCAGAGCAATGTAACTAATACTGTAACACGAAGAGCAATGTAACTAATACTGTAACACGCAGAGCAATGTAAATAATAATGTAACACGCAGAGCAATGTAACTAATACTGTAACAAGCAGAGCAATGTAAATAATACTGCGACACGCAGAGCAATGGAACTAATACTGTAACACGCAGAGCAATGTAACTAATACTGTAACACGCAGAGCAATGTAAATAATACTGTAACACGCAGAGCAATATAAAAAATACTGCGGCACGCAGAGCAATGTAAATAATACTGCGACACGCAGAGCAATGTAACTAATACTGTGACACGCAGAGCAATGTAACTAATACTGTAACACGCAGAGCAATGGAACTAATACTGTGACACGCAGAGCAATGTAAATAATACTGGAACACGCACAGCAATGTAAATAATACTGTAACACGCAGAGCAATGTAACTAATACTGTAACACGCAGAGCAATGTAAATAATACTGTAACACGCAGAGCAATATAAATAAAACTGTAACACGCAGAGCAATGTAACTAATACTGTAACACGCAGAGCAAAGTAAATAATACTGTAACACACAGAGCAATGTAACTAATACTGTAACACGCAGAGCAATGTAAATAATACTGTAACACGCAGAGCAATGTAAATAATACTGTAACACGCAGAGCAATATAAATAATACTGCGACATGCAGAGCAATGTAAATAATACTGTAACACGCAGAGCAATGTAACTAATACTGTAACACGCAGAGCAATGTAAATAATACTATAACACGCAGAGCAATGTAACTAATACTGTAACACGCAGAGCAATGTAACTAACACTGTAACACGCAGAGCAATATAAATAATACTGTAACACGCAGAGCAATGTAAATAATACTGTAACACGCAGAGCAATGTAACTAATACTGTAACACGCAGAGCAATGCGCTGTTTGCTGCACAGGAAATTATGGCTTTAATAAATTAAGATATTATCAGCCCCCATTACTTGAACGCAAAGAGAACGCAGTGTTCGCTGTGAGCAGACGGAGATTTCCGGCTGCCCGCGCTCTGCAGATTTTCGTGTTATTATTTGGACTAGTTCTCATTAAAGTGGAAGCAAGTTCAGGGTCGGAGCGCTTTACAGAGAACAGCAACACTGCGAGGGAATAACAAGCGTGGAACGAGAGTATCAGCGTATACTGCCCCCTGCGTGTCACCCAATGATATACCCTTACTACTGTATATACAGCTACAGACCGTCATCTGTGTGTACCGAAAAGCCATGTATCTATATCAGCACCTGTCTGTCTGCTGTATATATCGATCTATCTGTGCATCGCCTATTTTCACCCGAGTGCTATATGGGGTATGTATGGGGTATGTATGGGGTATGTATAGGGCTGGGCTTACTAGGATGGAGCAATTCCAGTGGGAACTGTGCGTTAAGAAGAATATTCTACTGCAAAACAACGGAGCAAAGAATATCCTCTGACCATTTGAGCCTGCACATATACATACACACATACATATACATACAGTACACACATACATATACATACACACGTACATATACATACACATACATATACATATACACATACATATACATACACACATACATATACATACAGTACACACATACATATACATACACATGTACATATACATACACACATACATATACATATACATACACACATACATATACATACAGTACACACATACATATACACATACATATACATACACACATACATATACATACAGTACACACATACATATACATACACATGTACATATACATACAGTACACACATACATATACATACACATGTACATATACATACACACATACATATACATACACACGTACATATACATACACACATACATATACATACAGTACACACATACATATACATATACACGTACATATACATACACACATACATATACATAAAGTACACACATACATATACATACACATGTACATACATAGACAGATACATACATATACATACACACGTACATATACATACACACATACATATACATACAGTACACACATACATATACATACACATGTACATACATAGACAGATACATACATATACATACACACGTACATATACATACACACATACATATACATACAGTACACACATACATATACATATACACATACACACACACATACATATAAACATACATATACATACAGTACACACATACATATACATAGACACATACATACATACATACACACGTACATACATAGACAGATACATACATATACATACACACGTACATATACATACACATATGTACACACATACATATACATGTATAAATCTTGGGTCTTACATTTGGAGCAGATTTCTCTGACATAGCGGAAGACGGAACTCAAAACAGAAAAACTACATTTCCACTTTTTGTATTTATTTTTTATAATTGGTGTATGTAAAGCCTGTGACAATGTATCATTCTACATTCTTACCCACGCTGGCTATCGTTTGGTGCTCCTGTTATAAATCTGTTAATATCCTGATTGTGTGCCTAACATAATGGCCGCCTTTCAGTTTCAATCAATCCTTCAGTCAGTGAACAGCAGCGATGTATCCGGATATTACTAAGGTGACATTTTCTATTGTTACAGTTCAAACTGCTGAGAATATTTGCAACAAATTATCCCAAACAGGAAAGTCTTGCAAAGATCTTGCACTGCTCGGCAGGTGGGCTACAACCTGCTATAGAAATCAGAGGCTGATGTAAAACTAATTTAAATTGGCATGAAGAGATGATTTTTTTTAATAAGACAAAAAAGGAACTATTATTTAATACTAGAGAAGTGATTATTTATTTCTTTTTAAACATAAGATTTCATGTTTTGCTGCTTAAAGCTGCAGACCCAGCAATATCCTGCGCGTGCGTTTAATAAATCAGTTCTGTACGCTGAGAAAATACAGGTAGCATTTAAAAAAAAAAAAAAAAAATATGTTTTAAAGACATTTTTAATGTTTCTAATGTAGGAAGCATTCCCAAAGTGACAGCTCCCGTCCCCTTCTGATAGGCTCTGGCTCTGGAGCCCCGCCCTCTCTCTAGCAGTGCACCAATTGTATCTAGTAACTGCCCAGTCAATCATATTCCAGGACTACATTGCCCACAATGCTGTGCAAGAACTGAATTAATAGCCCGGAGCAAGCGAGCGATTACAGGAGAACGGATCGATCTGTCGCTTAGCTAATCACTTGTCAGTGTGCAGACTGTATTGATGCACATATTGAATGGGGGGGAGGGGGGAATATATATATATACACATTTATTTATTTTTTAAACGGCAGCTTTAACGTCCACATTGTGACATTGCAGGATAACCGCCCCCCAAACTCTCACTGCAATTCCACTGTTGCAAAGACGCGGACACATCGAAGCAAAGTGATGAGTCAAAATGTCATTTGCACATGTTTTTGAGCAATTCTCGTTTGGGACACGATGCAAGACCTCTGACCTCTGATTAACCATCTTCCCAGCGCTGGGCACTAACCGCAGGTCCAAGGTGCTGCAAATATCTCTCGCTAATAAGTAGTAAAAGGTGAAAAACACATTTCTTCAATTTGAAGCAGAGAATTAATAGATATCAAACCATTTGTTTGATTCAAATGAGATAAACACATTTAAGTGCAGTAAGTAGTTCAAATTGCACAAGTACGGCACCGACACACAATGCTCGCACACTGCCACAATGCTCGCACACTGCCACAATGCTCGCACACTGCCACAATGCTCGCACACTGCCACAATGCTCGCACACTGCCACGGGCACAATGCTCGCACACTGCCACGGGCACAATGCTCGTACACTGCCAGGGACACAATGCTCGCACACTGCCAGGGGCACAATGCTCGCACACTGCCACAATGCTCGCACACTGCCACGGGCACAATGCTCGCACACTGCCACGGGCACAATGCTCGCACACTGCCAGGGGCACAATGCTCGCACACGTCCAGGGGCACAATGCTCGCACACTGCCAGGGGCACAATGCTCGCACACGTCCAGGGACACAATGCTCGCACACTGCCATGAGCACAATGCTCGCACACTTCCAGGGGCACAATGCTCGCACACGTCCAGGGGCACACTTCCAGGGACACAATGTTCGCACACTTCCAGGGGCACAATGCTCGCACACTTTCAGGGGCTCAATGCTCGCACACTTCCAGGGGCACAATGCTCGCACACTTCCAGGGGCACAATGCTCGCACATTTCCAGGGGCACACTTCCAGGGGCACAATGCTCGCACACGTTCAGGGGCACAATGCTCGCACACTTCCAGGGACACAATGCTCGCACACTTCCAGGGGCACAATGCTCGCACACTTCCAGGGGCACAATGCTCGCACACTTCCAGGGGCACAATGCTCGCACACTTTCAGGGGCACAATGCTCGCACACTTCCAGGGGCACAATGCTCGCACACTTCCAGGGGCTCAATGCTCGCACACTTCCATGGACACAATGCTCGCACACTTCCAGGGGCACAATGCTCGCACACTTCCATGGACACAATGCTCGCACACTTCCAGGGGCACAATGCTCGCACACTTCCAGGGGCAGTGCTCGCACACTTCCAGGGGCACAGTGCTCGCACACTTCCAGGGGCACAGTGCTCGCACACTTCCAGGGGCACAGTGCTCGCACACTTCCAGGGGCACAGTGCTCGCACACTTCCAGGGGCACAATGCTCGCACACTTCCAGGGGCACAATGCTCGCACACTTCCAGGGGCACAATGCTCGCACACTTCCAGGAGCACAATGCTCGCACACTTCCAGGGGCACAATGCTCGCACACTTCCAGGGGCACAATGCTCGCACACTTCCAGGGGCACAATGCTCGCACACTTCCAGGGGCACAATGCTCGCACACTTCCAGGGGCACAATGCTCGCACACTTCCAGGGGCACAATGCTCGCACACTTCCAGGGGCACAGTGCTCGCACACTTCCAGGGGCACAATGCTCGCACACGTCCAGGGGCACACTTCCAGGGACACAATGCTCGCACACTTCCAGGGGCACAATGCTCGCACACTTCCAGGGGCACAATGCTCGCACACTTCCAGGGGCACAATGCTCGCACACGTCCAGGGGCACAATGCTCGCACACTTCCAGGGGCACAATGCTCGGCACACTTCCAGGGGCACAATGCTCGCACACTGCCACGGGCACAATGCTCGCACACTGCCAGGGGCACAATGCTCGCACACGTCCAGGGGCACAATGCTCGCACACTGCCAGGGGCACAATGCTCGCACACGTCCAGGGACACAATGCTCGCACACTGCCAGGGGCACAATGCTCGCACACTGCCAGGGGCACACTGCTCGCACACTGCCAGGGGCACAATGCTCGCACACGTCCAGGGGCACAATGCTCGCACACTGCCAGGGGCACAATGCTCGCACACGTCCAGGGACACAATGCTCGCACACTGCCATGAGCACAATGCTCGCACACTTCCAGGGGCACAATGCTCGCACACGTCCAGGGGCACACTTCCAGGGACACAATGTTCGCACACTTCCAGGGGCACAATGCTCGCACACTTCCAGGGGCTCAATGCTCGCACACTTCCAGGGGCACAATGCTCGCACACTTCCAGGGGCACAATGCTCGCACACTTCCAGGGGCACACTTCCAGGGGCACAATGCTCGCACACGTTCAGGGGCACAATGCTCGCACACTTCCAGGGACACAATGCTCGCACACTTCCAGGGGCACAATGCTCGCACACTTCCAGGGGCACAATGCTCGCACACTTCCAGGGGCACAATGCTCGCACACTTTCAGGGGCACAATGCTTGCACACGTCCAGGGGCACACTTCCAGGGACACAATGTTCGCACACTTCCAGGGGCACAATGCTCGCACACTTCCAGGGGCTCAATGCTCGCACACTTCCATGGACACAATGCTCGCACACTTCCAGGGGCACAATGCTCGCACACTTCCATGGACACAGTGCTCGCACACTTCCAGGGGCACAATGCTCGCACACTTCCAGGGGCAGTGCTCGCACACTTCCAGGGGCACAGTGCTCGCACACTTCCAGGGGCACAATGCTCGCACACTTCCAGGGGCACAATGCTCGCACACTTCCATGGACACAATGCTCGCACACTTCCAGGGGCACAATGCTCGCACACTTCCAGGGGCAGTGCTCGCACACTTCCAGGGGCACAATGCTCGCACACGTCCAGGGGCACAATGCTCGCACACTTCCAGGGGCACAATGCTCGCACACTTCCAGGGGCACAATGCTCGCACACTTCCAGGGGCACAATGCTCGCACACTTCCAGGGACACAATGCTCGCACACTTCCAGGGACACAATGCTCGCACACTTCCAGGGACACAATGCTCGCACACTTCCAGGGGCACAATGCTCGCACACTTCCAGGGGCACAATGCTCGCACACTTCCAGGGGCACAATGCTCGCACACTTCCAAGGGCACAATGCTCGCACATTTCCAGGGACACAATGTTCGCACACTTCCAGGGGCACAATGCTCGCACACTTCCAGGGGCACAATGCTCGCACACTTCCATGGACACAATGCTCGCACACTTCCAGGGGCACAATGCTCGCACACTTCCAGGGGCACAATGCTCGCACACTTCCAGGGGCACAATGCAGGCACACTTCCAGGGGCACAGTGCTCGCACACTTCCAGGGGCACAATGCAGGCACACTTCCAGGGACACAATGCTCGCACATTTCCAGGGACACAATGCTCGCACACTTCCATGGACACAATGCTCGCACACTTCCAGGGGCACAATGCTCGCACACTTCCAGGGGCACAATGCTCGCACACTTCCAGGGGCACAATGCTCGCACACTTCCAGGGGCACAATGCTCGCACACTTCCATGGACACAATGCTCGCACACTTCCAGGGGCACAGTGCTCGCACACTTCCAGGGGCACAATGCTCGCACACTTCCAGGGACGCAATGCTCGCACACTTCCATGGACGCAATGCTCGCACACTTCCAGGGACGCAATGCTCGCACACTTCCAGGGGCGCAATGCTCGCACACTTCCAGGGGCGCAATGCTCGCACACTTCCAGGGGCGCAATGCTCGCACACTTCCAGGGACACAATGCTCGCACACTTCCAGGGGCGCAATGCTCGCACACTTCCAGGGGCACAGTGCTCGCACACTTCCAGGGGCACAGTGCTCGCACACTTCCAGGGGCACAGTGCTCGCACACTTCCAGGGGCACAGTGCTCGCACACTTCCAGGGGCGCAGTGCTCGCACACTTCCAGGGACGCAATGCTCGCACACTTCCAGGGACGCAATGCTCGCACACTTCCAGGGACGCAATGCTCGCACACTTCCAGGGGCGCAATGCTCGCACACTTCCAGGGGCGCAATGCTCGCACACTTCCAGGGACGCAATGCTCGCACACTTCCAGGGGCGCAATGCTCGCACACTTCCAGGGGCACAATGCTCGCACACTTCCAGGGGCACAGTGCTCGCACACTTCCAGGGGCACAGTGCTCGCACACTTCCAGGGGCGCAGTGCTCGCACACTTCCAGGGACGCAATGCTCGCACACTTCCATGGACGCAATGCTCGCACACTTCCAGGGACGCAATGCTCGCACACTTCCAGGGGCGCAATGCGTGTTTATTTTATTTTCCTTCACTGACCCCATAAAACACTTGACCCTTCAGGAAACCGATGTCACACACACACACACACACACACACACACACACACAATGTCCAGAGCCAGTTTTTCAGGACGATTCAAAAAACACAAATTGTTTCACAAGACAAAGAATAACAGGTTAAACTGGATCTTTAAACCCGCCCTGTGACTCTCACCCGGGGGCTCTCGCCCTGTGACTCTCACCCGGGGGCTCCCGCCCTGTGACCCTCACCCGGGGGCTCTCGCCCTGTGACCCTCACCCGGGGGCTCTCGCCCTGTGACCCTCACCCGGGGGCTCTCGCCCTGTGACTCTCACCCGGGGGCTCTCGCCCTGTGACCCTCACCCGGGGGCTCTCGCCCTGTGACCCTCACCCGGGGGCTCTCGCCCTGTGACTGTCGCCCGGGGGCTCTCGCCCTGTGACTGTCGCCCAGGGGCTCTCACCCTGTGACTGTCGCCCTGTGACTGTCGCCCGGGGGCTCTCGCCCTGTGACTGTCGCCCGGGGGCTCTCGCCCTGTGACTGTCGCCCGGGGGCTCTCGCCCTGTGACTGTTGCCCGGGGGCTCTCGCCCTGTGACTGTCGCCCGGGGGCTCTCGCCCTGTGACTGTCGCCTTACAACCAGAAAGACCCTAAATACAGATTTTATTTTCTATTAGAAATAAGTGGGAAATCCGCGGGAATTAGCGGCCGGCAGAGATCCCACACGGGGCGTTTAATGATGGCTGCCCATGGGGGGCCACAGGTGCCTTAGAACGCAAGCAGAATCGCACGGGCATCATTGCAGTATGATCCCATGACACGCCCCGAGCACATGGTCCTAGCGCTGGGAACGGGGCGTCAGTAACGCGGTCCTAGTGCTGGGAACGGGGCGTCAGTAACGCGGTCCCAGTGCTGGGAACGGGGCGTCAGTAACGCGGTGCTGGGAACGGGGCGTCAGTAACGCAGTGCTGGGAACGGGGCGTCAGTAACGCGGTCCTAGTGCTGGGAACGGGGCGTCAGTAACGCGGTGCTGGGAACGGGGCGTCAGTAACGCAGTGCTGGGAACGGGGCGTCAGTAACGCGGTCCTAGTGCTGGGAACGGGGCGTCAGTAACGCGGTGCTGGGAACGGGGCGTCAGTAACGCAGTGCTGGGAACGGGGCGTCAGTAACGCGGTCCTAGTGCTGGGAACGGGGCGTCAGTAACGCGGTGCTGGGAACGGGGTGTCAGTAACGCGGTCCTAGTGCTGGGAACGGGGCGTCAGTAACGCGGTGCTGGGAACGGGGCGTCAGTAACGCAGTGCTGGGAACGGGGCGTCATTAACGCGGTCCCAGTGCTGGGAACGGGGTGTCAGTAACGCGGTCCTAGTGCTGGGAACGGGGCGTCAGTAACGCGGTCCTAGTGCTGGGAACGGGGCGTCAGTAACGCGGTCCTAGTGCTGGGAACGGGGCGTCAGTAACGCGGTCCCAGTGCTGGGAACGGGGCGTCAGTAACGCGGTCCCAGTGCTGGGAACGGGGCGTCAGTAACGCGGTCCTAGTGCTGGGAACGGGGCGTCAGTAACGCGGTCCTAGCGCTGGGAACGGGGCGTCAGTAACGCGGTCGTAGCGCTGGGAACGGGGTGTCAGTAACGCGGTCCTAGTGCTAGGAACGGGGCGTCAGTAACGCGGTCCTAGTGCTGGGAACGGGGCGTCAGTAACGCGGTCCCAGTGCTGGGAACGGGGCGTCAGTAACGCGGTCCCAGTGCTGGGAACGGGGCGTCAGTAACGCGGTGCTGGGAACGGGGCGTCAGTAACGCGGTCCTAGTTCTGGGAACGGGGCGTCAGTAACGCGGTCCTAGTGCTGGGAATGGGGCGTCAGTAACGCGGTCCTAGCGCTGGGAACGAGGCGTCAGTAACGCGGTCCTAGTGCTGGGAACGGGGTGTCAGTAACGCGGTCCCAGTGCTGGGAACGGGGTGTCAGTAACGCGGTCCCAGTGCTGGGAACGGGGCGTCAGTAACGCGGTGCTGGGAACGGGGCGTCAGTAACGCGGTGCTGGGAACGGGGCGTCAGTAACGGGGTCCCAGTGCTGGGAACGGGGCGTCAGTAACGTGGTCCTAGTGCTGGGAACGGGGTGTCAGTACCGCGGTCCTAGCGCTGGGAACGAGGCGTCAGTAACGCGGTCCCAGTGCTGGGAACGGGGCGTCAGTAACGCGGTCCTAGCGCTGGGAACGGGGCGTCAGTACCGTGGTCCTAGTTCTGGGAACGGGGTGTCAGTAACGCGGTCCTAGTGCTGGGAACGGGGCGTCAGTAACGCGGTCCTAGTTCTGGGAACGGGGTGTCAGTAACGCGGTCCTAGCGCTGGGAACGGGGCGTCAGTAACGCGGTCCTAGTGCTGGGAACGGGGTGTCAGTAATGCGGTCCTAGTGCTGGGAACGGGGTGTCAGTAACGCGGTCCTAGCGCTGGGAACGGGGTGTCAGTAACGCGGTCCCAGTGCTAGGAACGGGGTGTCAGTAACGCGGTCCCAGTGCTGGGAACGGGGCGTCAGTAACGCGGTCCTAGTGCTGGGAACGGGGTGTCAGTAACGCGGTCCCAGTGCTGGGAACGGGGCGTTAGTAACGCGGTCCCAGTGCTGGGAACGGGGCGTCAGTAACGCGGTCCTAGTGCTGGGAACGGGGCGTCAGTAACGCGGTCCTAGTGCTGGGAACGGGGCGTCAGTAACGCGGTGCTGGGAACGGGGCGTCAGTAACGGGGTCCCAGTGCTGGGAACGGGGCGTCAGTAACGCGGTCCTAGTGCTGGGAACGGGGCGTCAGTAACGCGGTGCTGGGAACGGGGCGTCAGTAACGCGGTGCTGGGAACGGGGCGTCAGTAACGCGGTGCTGGGAACGGGGCGTCAGTAACGCGGTCCTAGTGCTGGGAACGGGGCGTCAGTAACGCGGTGCTGGGAACGGGGTGTCAGTAACGCGGTCCTAGTGCTGGGAACGGGGCGTCAGTAACGCGGTGCTGGGAACGGGGCGTCAGTAACGCAGTGCTGGGAACGGGGCGTCATTAACGCGGTCCCAGTGCTGGGAACGGGGTGTCAGTAACGCGGTCCTAGTGCTGGGAACGGGGCGTCAGTAACGCGGTCCTAGTGCTGGGAACGGGGCGTCAGTAACGCGGTCCCAGTGCTGGGAACGGGGCGTCAGTAACGCGGTCCTAGTGCTGGGAACGGGGCGTCAGTAACGCGGTCCTAGTGCTCGGAACGGGGTGTCAGTAACGCGGTCCCAGTGCTGGGAACGGGGCGTCAGTAACGCGGTCCCAGTGCTGGGAACGGGGCGTCAGTAACGCGGTCCCAGTGCTGGGAACGGGGCGTCAGTAACGCGGTCCTAGTGCTGGGAACGGGGCGTCAGTAACGCGGTGCTGGGAACGGGGCGTCAGTAACGCGGTGCTGGGAACGGGGCGTCAGTAACGCGGTCCTAGTTCTGGGAACGGGGCGTCAGTAACGCGGTCCCAGTGCTGGGAACGGGGCGTCAGTAACGCGGTCCTAGTGCTGGGAATGGGGCGTCAGTAACGCGGTCCTAGTGCTGGGAATGGGGCGTCAGTAACGCGGTCCTAGTGCTGGGAACGGGGCGTCAGTAACACGGTCCTAGTGCTGGGAACGGGGCGTCAGTAACGCGGTCCTAGTGCTGGGAACGGGGCGTCAGTAACGCGGTCCTAGTGCTGGGAACGGGGCGTCAGTAACGCGGTCCTAGTGCTGGGAATGGGGCGTCAGTAACACGGTCCTAGTGCTGGGAATGGGGCGTCAGTAACACGGTCCTAGTGCTGGGAACGGGGCGTCAGTAACGCAGTGCTGGGAACGGGGCGTCAGTAACGCGGTCCCAGTGCTGGGAACGGGGCGTCAGTAACGCGGTCCTAGTGCTGGGAATGGGGCGTCAGTAACGCGGTCCTAGTGCTGGGAACGGGGCGTCAGTAACGCGGTCCTAGTGCTGGGAACGGGGCGTCAGTAACGCCGTCCTAGTGCTGGGAATGGGGCGTCAGTAACGCGGTGCTAGTGCTGGGAACGGGGCGTCAGTAACGCGGTCCTAGTGCTGGGAACGGGGCGTCAGTAACGCGGTGCTGGGAACGGGGCGTCAGTAACGCAGTCCTAGCGCTGGGAACGGGGCGTCAGTAACGCGGTGCTAGTGCTGGGAACGGGGCGTCAGTAACGCGGTCCTAGTGCTGGGAACGGGGCGTCAGTAACGCGGTCCTAGTGCTGGGAACGGGGCGTCAGTAACGCGGTCCTAGTGCTGGGAACGGGGCGTCAGTAACGCGGTCCTAGTGCTGGGAACGGGGCGTCAGTAACGCGGTCCTAGTGCTGGGAATGGGGCGTCAGTAACGCGGTCCTAGTGCTGGGAACGGGGCGTCAGTAACGCGGTCCCAGTGCTGGGAACGGGGCGTCAGTAACGCGGTGCTGGGAACGGGGCGTCAGTAACGCGGTCCTAGTGCTGGGAACGGGGCGTCAGTACCGCGGTCCTAGTGCTGGGAACGAGGCGTCAGTAACGCGGTCCCAGTGCTGGGAACGGGGCGTCAGTAACGCGGTGCTGGGAACGGGGCGTCAGTAACGCGGTCCTAGTGCTGGGAACGGGGCGTCAGTAACGCGGTGCTGGGAACGGGGTGTCAGTAACGCGGTCCCAGTGCTAGGAACGGGGCGTCAGTAACGCGGTCCTAGTGCTAGGAACGGGGTGTCAGTAACGCGGTCCTAGTGCTGGGAACGGGGCGTCAGTAACGCGGTCCCAGTGCTGGGAACGGGGCGTCAGTAACGCGGTCCTAGTGCTGGGAACGGGGCGTCAGTAACGCGGTGCTGGGAACGGGGCGTCAGTAACGCGGTCCTAGTGCTGGGAACGGGGCGTCAGTAACGCGGTGCTGGGAACGGGGTGTCAGTAACGCGGTCCTAGTGCTGGGAACGGGGCGTCAGTAACGCGGTGCTGGGAACGGGGCGTCAGTAACGCAGTGCTGGGAACGGGGCGTCATTAACGCGGTCCCAGTGCTGGGAACGGGGTGTCAGTAACGCGGTCCTAGTGCTGGGAACGGGGCGTCAGTAACGCGGTCCTAGTGCTGGGAACGGGGTGTCAGTAACGCGGTCCTAGTGCTGGGAACGGGGCGTCAGTAACGCGGTCCCAGTGCTGGGAACGGGGCGTCAGTAACGCGGTCCCAGTGCTGGGAACGGGGCGTCAGTAACGCGGTCCTAGTGCTGGGAACGGGGCGTCAGTAACGCGGTCCTAGTGCTGGGAACGGGGCGTCAGTAACGCGGTCCCAGTGCTGGGAACGGGGCGTCAGTAACGCGGTCCCAGTGCTGGGAACGGGGCGTCAGTAACGCGGTCCTAGTGCTGGGAACGGGGCGTCAGTAACGCGGTCCTAGTGCTGGGAACGGGGCGTCAGTAACGCGGTCCTAGTGCTGGGAACGGGGCGTCAGTAACGCGGTCCCAGTGCTGGGAACGAGGCGTCAGTAACGCGGTGCTGGGAACGGGGCGTCAGTAACGCAGTCCTAGCGCTGGGAACGGGGCGTCAGTAACGCGGTCCCAGTGCTGGGAACGGGGCGTCAGTAACGCGGTGCTGGGAACGGGGCGTCAGTAACGCAGTCCTAGCGCTGGGAACGGGGCGTCAGTAACGCGGTCCCAGTGCTGGGAACGGGGCGTCAGTAACGCGGTGCTGGGAACGGGGCGTCAGTAACGCAGTCCTAGCGCTGGGAACGGGGCGTCAGTAACGCGGTCCCAGTGCTGGGAACGGGGTGTCAGTAACGCGGTCCTAGTGCTGGGAACGGGGCGTCAGTAACGCGGTCCTAGTGCTGGGAACGGGGCGTCAGTAACGCGGTCCTAGTGCTGGGAACGGGGCGTCAGTAACGCGGTCCCAGTGCTGGGAACGGGGCGTCAGTAACGCGGTCCTAGTGCTGGGAACGGGGCGTCAGTAACGCGGTCCCAGTGCTGGGAACGGGGCGTCAGTAACGCGGTCCCAGTGCTGGGAACGGGGTGTCAGTAACGCGGTCCTAGTGCTGGGAACGGGGCGTCAGTAACGCGGTCCTAGTGCTAGGAACGGGGTGTCAGTAACGCGGTCCTAGTGCTGGGAACGGGGCGTCAGTAACGCGGTCCCAGTGCTGGGAACGGGGCGTCAGTAACGCGGTCCCAGTGCTGGGAACGGGGCGTCAGTAACGCGGTGCTGGGAACGGGGCGTCAGTAACGCGGTGCTGGGAACGGGGCGTCAGTAACGCGGTCCTAGTGCTGGGAACGGGGCGTCAGTAACGCGGTCGTAGTGCTGGGAACGGGGCGTCAGTAACGCGGTCCTAGTGCTAGGAACGGGGTGTCAGTAACGCGGTCCTAGTGCTGGGAACGGGGCGTCAGTAACGCGGTCCCAGTGCTGGGAACGGGGCGTCAGTAACGCGGTCCCAGTGCTGGGAACGGGGTGTCAGTAACGCGGTCCTAGTGCTGGGAACGGGGCGTCAGTAACGCGGTCCTAGTTCTGGGAACGGGGCGTCAGTAACGCGGTCCTAGTGCTGGGAACGGGGCGTCAGTAACGCGGTCCCAGTGCTGGGAACGAGGCGTCAGTAACGCGGTGCTGGGAACGGGGCGTCAGTAACGCGGTCCCAGTGCTGGGAACGGGGCGTCAGTAACGCGGTGCTGGGAACGGGGCGTCAGTAACGCAGTCCTAGCGCTGGGAACGGGGCGTCAGTAACGCGGTCCTAGTGCTGGGAACGGGGCGTCAGTAACACGGTCCCAGTGCTGGGAACGGGGTGTCAGTAACGCGGTCCTAGTGCTGGGAACGGGGCGTCAGTAACGCGGTCCTAGTGCTGGAAACGGGGCGTCAGTAACGCGGTCCTAGTGCTGGGAACGGGGCGTCAGTAACGCGGTCCTAGTGCTGGGAACGGGGCGTCAGTAACGCGGTCCTAGTGCTGGGAACGGGGCGTCAGTAACGCGGTCCTAGTGCTGGGAACGGGGCGTCAGTAACGCGGTCCTAGTGCTGGGAATGGGGCGTCAGTAACGCGGTCCTAGTGCTGGGAACGGGGTGTCAGTAACGCGGTCCCAGTGCTGGGAACGGGGCGTCAGTAACGCGGTGCTGGGAACGGGGCGTCAGTAACGCGGTCCTAGTGCTGGGAACGGGGTGTCAGTACCGCGGTGCTGGGAACGGGGCGTCAGTAAGCGCTGGGAACGGGGCGTCAGTAACGCGGTCCCAGTGCTGGGAACGGGGTGTCAGTAACGCGGTCCCAGTGCTGGGAACGGGGCGTCAGTAACGCGGTGCTGGGAACGGGGCGTCAGTAACACGTTCCTAGCGCTGGGAACGGGGCGTCAGTACCGTGGTCCTAGTTCTGGGAACGGGGTGTCAGTAACGCGGTCCTAGCGCTGGGAACGGGGCGTCAGTAACGCGGTCCCAGTGCTAGGAACGGGGCGTCAGTAACGCGGTCCTAGTGCTAGGAACGGGGCGTCAGTAACGCGGTCCTAGTGCTGGGAACGGGGTGTCAGTAACGCGGTCCTAGTGCTGGGAACGGGGCGTCAGTAACGCGGTCCCAGTGCTGGGAACGGGGCGTCAGTAACGCGGTCCTAGTGCTGGGAACGGGGCGTCAGTAACGCGGTGCTGGGAACGGGGTGTCAGTAACGCGGTCCTAGCGCTGGGAACGGGGCGTCAGTAACGCGGTCCCAGTGCTAGGAACGGGGCGTCAGTAACGCGGTCCCAGTGCTGGGAACGGGGCGTCAGTAACGCGGTCCTAGTGCTGGGAACGGGGTGTCAGTAACGCGGTCCCAGTGCTGGGAACGGGGCGTCAGTAACGCGGTCCTAGTGCTGGGAACGGGGTGTCAGTAACGCGGTCCCAGTGCTAGGAACGGGGTGTCAGTAACGCGGTCCTAGCGCTGGGAACGAGGCGTCAGTAACGCGGTCCCAGTGCTGGGAACGGGGCGTCAGTAACGCGGTCCCAGTGCTGGGAACGGGGTGTCAGTAACGCGGTCCTAGTGCTGGGAACGGGGCGTCAGTAACGCGGTGCTGGGAACGGGGCGTCAGTAACGCGGTCCTAGTGCTGGGAACGGGGCGTCAGTAACGCGGTCGTAGTGCTGGGAACGGGGCGTCAGTAACGCGGTCCTAGTGCTAGGAACGGGGTGTCAGTAACGCGGTCCTAGTGCTGGGAACGGGGCGTCAGTAACGCGGTCCCAGTGCTGGGAACGGGGCGTCAGTAACGCGGTCCTAGTGCTGGGAACGGGGCGTCAGTAACGCGGTCCTAGTTCTGGGAACGGGGCGTCAGTAACGCGGTCCTAGTGCTGGGAACGGGGCGTCAGTAACGCGGTCCCAGTGCTGGGAACGAGGCGTCAGTAACGCGGTGCTGGGAACGGGGCGTCAGTAACGCGGTCCCAGTGCTGGGAACGGGGCGTCAGTAACGCGGTGCTGGGAACGGGGCGTCAGTAACGCAGTCCTAGCGCTGGGAACGGGGCGTCAGTAACGCGGTCCTAGTGCTGGGAACGGGGCGTCAGTAACACGGTCCCAGTGCTGGGAACGGGGTGTCAGTAACGCGGTCCTAGTGCTGGGAACGGGGCGTCAGTAACGCGGTCCTAGTGCTGGGAACGGGGCGTCAGTAACGCGGTCCTAGTGCTGGGAACGGGGCGTCAGTAACGCGGTCCTAGTGCTGGGAACGGGGCGTCAGTAACGCGGTCCTAGTGCTGGGAACGGGGCGTCAGTAACGCGGTCCTAGTGCTGGGAACGGGGCGTCAGTAACGCGGTCCTAGTGCTGGGAATGGGGCGTCAGTAACGCGGTCCTAGTGCTGGGAACGGGGTGTCAGTAACGCGGTCCCAGTGCTGGGAACGGGGCGTCAGTAACGCGGTGCTGGGAACGGGGCGTCAGTAACGCGGTCCTAGTGCTGGGAACGGGGTGTCAGTACCGCGGTGCTGGGAACGGGGCGTCAGTAAGCGCTGGGAACGGGGCGTCAGTAACGCGGTCCCAGTGCTGGGAACGGGGTGTCAGTAACGCGGTCCCAGTGCTGGGAACGGGGCGTCAGTAACGCGGTGCTGGGAACGGGGCGTCAGTAACACGTTCCTAGCGCTGGGAACGGGGCGTCAGTACCGTGGTCCTAGTTCTGGGAACGGGGTGTCAGTAACGCGGTCCTAGCGCTGGGAACGGGGCGTCAGTAACGCGGTCCCAGTGCTAGGAACGGGGCGTCAGTAACGCGGTCCTAGTGCTAGGAACGGGGCGTCAGTAACGCGGTCCTAGTGCTGGGAACGGGGTGTCAGTAACGCGGTCCTAGTGCTGGGAACGGGGCGTCAGTAACGCGGTCCCAGTGCTGGGAACGGGGCGTCAGTAACGCGGTCCTAGTGCTGGGAACGGGGCGTCAGTAACGCGGTGCTGGGAACGGGGGTGTCAGTAACGCGGTCCTAGCGCTGGGAACGGGGCGTCAGTAACGCGGTCCCAGTGCTAGGAACGGGGCGTCAGTAACGCGGTCCCAGTGCTGGGAACGGGGCGTCAGTAACGCGGTCCTAGTGCTGGGAACGGGGTGTCAGTAACGCGGTCCCAGTGCTGGGAACGGGGCGTCAGTAACGCGGTCCTAGTGCTGGGAACGGGGTGTCAGTAACGCGGTCCCAGTGCTAGGAACGGGGTGTCAGTAACGCGGTCCTAGCGCTGGGAACGAGGCGTCAGTAACGCGGTCCCAGTGCTGGGAACGGGGCGTCAGTAACGCGGTCCCAGTGCTGGGAACGGGGCGTCAGTAACGCGGTCCTAGTGCTGGGAACGGGGTGTCAGTACCGCGGTCCTAGCGCTGGGAACGAGGCGTCAGTAACGCGGTGCTGGGAACGGGGCGTCAGTAACGCGGTCCTAGTGCTGGGAACGGGGCGTCAGTAACGCGGTCCCAGTGCTGGGAACGGGGCGTCAGTAACACGGTCCTAGCGCTGGGAACGGGGCGTCAGTACCGTGGTCCTAGTTCTGGGAACGGGGTGTCAGTAACGCGGTCCTAGTGCTGGGAACGGGGCGTCAGTAACGCGGTCCTAGTTCTGGGAACGGGGTGTCAGTAACGCGGTCCTAGCGCTGGGAACGGGGCGTCAGTAACGCGGTCCTAGTGCTGGGAACGGGGTGTCAGTAACGCGGTCCCAGTGCTGGGAACGGGGTGTCAGTAATGCGGTCCTAGTGCTGGGAACGGGGTGTCAGTAACGCGGTCCTAGCGCTGGGAACGGGGCGTCAGTAACGCGGCCCTAGTGCTGGGAACGGGGCGTCAGTAACGCGGCCCTAGTGCTGGGAACGGGGCGTCAGTAACGCGGCCCTAGTGCTGGGAACGGGGTGTCAGTAACGCGGTCCTAGCGCTGGGAACGGGGCGTCAGTAACGCGGTCCCAGTGCTGGGAACGGGGCGTCAGTAACGCGGTCCCAGTGCTGGGAACGGGGCGTCAGTAACGCGGTGCTGGGAACGGGGCGTCAGTAACGCGGTCCTAGTGCTGGGAACGGGGTGTCAGTAACGCGGTCCCAGTGCTGGGAACGGGGCGTCAGTAACGCGGTCCTAGTGCTGGGAACGGGGTGTCAGTAACGCAGTCCCAGTGCTGGGAACGGGGCGTCAGTAACGCGGTCCTAGTGCTGGGAACGGGGTGTCAGTAACGCGGTCCCAGTGCTGGGAACGGGGCGTCAGTAACGCGGTGCTGGGAACGGGGCGTCAGTAAGCGCTGGGAACGGGGCGTCAGTAACGCGGTCCTAGTGCTGGGAACGGGGCGTCAGTAACGCGGTCCTAGTGCTGGGAACGGGGCGTCAGTAACGCGGTCCTAGTGCTGGGAACGGGGCGTCAGTAACGCGGTCCTAGTGCTGGGAACGGGGCGTCAGTAACGCGGTCCTAGGAACGGGGCGTCAGTAAGCGCTGGGAACGGGGCGTCAGTAACGCGGTCCTAGCGCTGGGAACGAGGCGTCAGTAACGCGGTGCTGGGAACGGGGCGTCAGTAACGGGGTCCCAGTGCTGGGAACGGGGCGTCAGTAACGCGGTGCTGGGAACGGGGCGTCAGTAACGCAGTCCTAGCGCTGGGAACGGGGCGTCAGTAACGCAGTCCTAGCGCTGGGAACGGGGCGTCAGTAACGGGGTCCCAGTGCTGGGAACGGGGCGTCAGTAACGCGGTGCTGGGAACGGGGCGTCAGTAACGCGGTCCTAGTGCTGGGAACGGGGCGTCAGTACCGCGGTCCTAGTGCTGGGAACGGGGCGTCAGTAACGCGGTCCTAGTGCTGGGAACGGGGCGTCAGTAACGCGGTGCTGGGAACGGGGCGTCAGTAACGCGGTGCTGGGAACGGGGCGTCAGTAACGCGGTGCTGGGAACGGGGCGTCAGTAACGCGGTGCTGGGAACGGGGCGTCAGTAACGCGGTGCTAAGAACGGGGCGTCAGTATGCAGAGATTACTCCCGACACCTCGTTACCACTCCGGGGGTTGGGCTGTTAAACCGTTGTTGCACCTCTGAGCCAAGAGGGCGCCCTAGAATAGAGCCCACCCAATTCACCCCCCCCCCCCTACTCCCAGCGCAGGGTAAATTAACCCCTTACGTGCGGGATGCTTCCATTCTAAGCAGCCGTCCCAGGAATTAAATCGCGAATCCGAGTGGCGGATTTCTAATAATCACGGCCACAAAATTGAAATTCCTGTTCCAACCGCAAAACCGGCCGCCATTTTATTTGTGCCCCGCAGAATTCAGATTGGCCGCTGAAAACTTCTAAACATCGATACAGGAAATGACAATTTTCATAAACACAAAAATATTTAGCAATATAAAATGTACGTAATCAGCGGACAGAGCCGCGGGTCACAGGGGTGGGACCCCGCTGTGGCCGGCGGCGCGGGCGGCCGCGGGTCACAGGGCGTCGGGTCAGTATTTGTGAGGTCCAGTCCTTGCTTTTACCCAAACGCCTTTCTAAAAAGGTGAAATCGAGCATAAGCCACAAAATGACAAAAACAAAACCTCTCTTTTATCTGCAGCAAATTGCTAATCACGTTTAATCCGGACCCCGAATTCTCGGCAAACCCCCCAGGAGTTTTCAACTTTTAAAAAAAAAATACTGATTCCGGGAGTTTTAAAAATGGCCGGTGCTGTAAAAGCCGCTTTCCGACTCCTCCCCCAGCGCTGCGGCTTTGCAGAGGTTGGAACGTCCCTGGCTGTTTAATTTTAGCGACTCGGGATCTTCGCTCATTTTAAAAGTTCTTGTTTTCTTCCGGTTTACACAATAAATATTAACCCTCGCACGGCCTGAATGGCCAGTAATGCCTTGCGGTGCAAGACGTTACATGGAGGAGCGCTTTCACTGGATCCAGGAATAAGGGATAGGGAAGGTGGGAAAGGGGAGGGCAGCTAGAGTCATTAAATGCCCCCTCCCCCTGTGCAATGTCTGTGTGCAATCCATTCATTCTGCCGGGGGCGGCCCCAGGGCTGCGCAGGAACATCCGAACCGGAAAACGTCTTCACTTCCACCGGAGATCCAGCGCCTCGCAATGTCCCGAAGGTAAAATATGGGGGTGCAAGGCCCCCCCCCTCCTGCCCCCTGCATGACAGTATGCTCCTGGCTCAGTTGCCTGTGGGGGGCGCTGTAGAGAAATGGCGGGGTCTCCCCTGGGACCGGCCAGGCAGAGTGCGCCAGCTCCTGCAGGAGAGCGAGAAACAGCGCATCATGTAATTAGTGTCCGGTACATGCAGAACGCTGCCGGCACCCCGCGTCACGCACACACCGCGTCACGCACAGTCCGCGTCACGCACACCCCGCGTCACGCACACCCCGCGTCACGCACACCCCGCGTCACGCACACCCCGCGTCACGCACACCCCGCGCACACCCCGCGTCACGCACAACCCGCGCACACCCCGCGTCACGCACACCCCGCGTCACGCACACCCCGCGCACACCCCGCGTCACGCACACCCCGCGTCACGCACACCCCGCGCACACCCCGCGTCACGCACACCCCGCGTCACGCACACACCGCGCACACCCCGCGTCACGCACACCCGCGCGTCACGCACACACCGCGTCACGCACACCCCGCGTCACGCACAGTCCGCGTCACGCACACCCCGCGTCTCACACATGCAGAACGATGCCGGCACCCCGCGTCACGCACACCCCGCGTCACGCACACACCGCGCACACCCCGCGTCACGCACACCCCGCGTCACGCACACACCGCGTCACGCACACCCCGCGTCACGCACAGTCCGCGTCACGCACACACCGCGTCACGCACACCCCGCGTCACGCACAGTCCGCGTCACGCACACCCCGCGTCACGCACATGCAGAACGATGCCGGCACCCCGCGTCACACACACCCCGCGTCACACACACCCCGCGTCGCACACATGCAGAACGATGCCGGCACCCCGCGTCACGCACACCCCGCGTCACGCACACCCCGCGTCACACACACCCCGCGTCGCACACATGCAGAACGATGCCGGCACCCCGCGTCACGCACACCCCGCGTCACGCACACCCCGCGTCACACACACCCCGCGTCGCACACATGCAGAACGATGCCGGCACCCCCGCGTCACGCACACCCCGCGTCACGCACACCCCGCGTCACGCACACCCCGCGTCACACACACCCCGCGTCGCACACATGCAGAACGATGCCGGCACCCCGGGCACAGAGCTAACAATCTACAGGCCCCAGGCGTTGCCAACTCTAGTCCTCAAAGTCCACCAACAGGTCAGGTTTTCAGGATATCCCCGCTTCAGCACAGGTGGCTCAATCAGTGGCTCCGTCAGTCAAAAACTGCACCGCCAGTGCTGAAAACCTGACCTGTTGGTGGCCCTTGAGGACTGGAGTTGCCACCCCTAGCATACACCTTTTGTATTTGTGCCACGGGGCCACGGGGCAATTTCCCCCACTTAAAAGACATGTCTTACAGCCAAAGATCTTGTGAGACCCCTATATAATACGCGGGTCACTTAACCTCTCCTTACACAGGGCGCAAAGGGTATGAAGTACTGTAATACCCCGACACTGGGAGGCCACACAAGCCACGTGAAGACCTCTCACCTCATAGCTCAGCTTTCCTCTGCCACGGTCCGGGTGGGCGGGGAGGGGGGGCTGTGTGTGGGAGACAAAAACAGGAGCGGTTCAATGTGTGGTTCGTTGCCCTTCCTCTTACGCATGAAGTGTCCGACACACAAGCCACGGAGGTGCGGAGTGTGACACGGCGAGGCCGTGTCTCTGTGTCATTGTGCATCAATGTAACACGCTGCTGCAGCGTAGGAGATCGGGGAGAAGCGTCCGCGCGATATACTGCCCCCTATAGCTGATCCAGTTCTCTCTCCGTGTGAACCCCGGCACCTGGCAGGCCTGCGCCCAATGTATGAAACCGGACACGCCCGCTGCGTCCAGATGTCACTGGTGCAAATTGCACAATCTTTATACAGGTCGCGCGTTGCTTTATACAGGTCGCGCGTTGCTTTATACAGGTCGCGCGTTGCTTTATACAGGTCGCGCGTTGCTTTATACAGGTCGCGCGTTGCTTTATACAGGTCGCGCGTTGCTTTATACAGGTCGCGCGTTGCTTTATACAGGTCGCGCGTTGCTTTATACAGGTCGCGCGTTGCTTTATACAGGTCGCGCGTTGCTTTATTCAGGTCGCGCGTTGCTTTATACAGGTCGCGCGTTGCTTTATACAGGTCGCGCGTTGCTTTATACAGGTCGCGCGTTGCTTTATACAGGTCGCGCGTTGCTTTATACAGGTCGCACGTTGCTTTATACAGGTCGCACGTTGCTTTATACGCAGCGTTATGGGCGGCTCCGTGTAACAGGCACGGATCACTTTACTGGGTCACGGATCTCTATATACAGCGTGGTTCTTCCACACGGAGCCGGCTGGGGTACACTGACACCCCCATACTGTGAGAGTGAAGGGATGTAGTGCTATATATAGTGTATAACTGTGCAGCATACACACACTGATACACACACTGACACCCCCATACTGTGAGAGTGAAGGGATATACACACTTTCTCTAGGTGACCTAATAACATCTTTTGGGTTTAAATATCACCTCTATGCTGACGACACACAAATATACTTTTCAACACCTGACCTTACACCTGCTGTACAAACCAAAGTTTATGAATGTCTCTCTGCGATATCATCCTGGATGGCCCTCCGCCGCCTTAAACTCAACATGGCTAAAACAGAGCTCCTCATACTTCCTCCCAAACCTGGCCCTACTACCTCCTTCCACATTACTGATGGAACTACGATCATTCACCCAGTAGCCCAAGCACGCTGCCTTAATGTTACTTTTATGTCTAAAGCACTTATTCCCATGATCTGTTATTTATATTATCTGTTTTTTGATTTGATTAAAACCAGAGACATAACATAAAACACAGACAAAGCTCAGTGCACATCCAGAAAAACTTATATACACGGTACAGTGCCTAAATATACATGTATAAATAACTAATAAATAAAATGGTCTTTTAGTTTAGTTTAACATTGTGTGTGTAGGGACCCTTGAGACGTGGTCTGCCGTGAAGTTTGGCTCAAGGGCTTACAACAATTTGGCCAAAATGTTAAACTAAAAGACCATTTTACTTATTAGTTATTTATACATATATATTTAGGCACTGTACCGTATATAAGTTTTTCTGGATGTGCACTGAGCTTTGTCTGTGTTTTATGTTATGTCTCTGGTTTTAAATATATATTGCCATGCTCAGTAGCACTCCTCTGTGAAACTTATATGCTTATATATATGTTGTGGGTATTTTGGGGGTTCAATTTGAGCTTGTAGGTGTTCTGTATGTTTTATAATTCTTGTGCAGCTAGTCTTGGCTGTTTTGGAGGGTGGCAACCTCCTATCCAATTGAAGCTCACTCCCTCCCACATTTAAATGGTTAAAAGCTCACTCCATGGCATCTCCAACTATCAGGGGAACTTGCCTGCATGCAGTGTGATTGTGACAAATCTATTACAGAGTGCTTTTCCTGGTAATGTACAGGTTAATAAAAGCTTCAATCAGACTTAGAACTTTTGCAACTTATATTGACAGATTTATTATAAATCATTCTTCCTGGCAATGCACAGGTTATTAAGAATTTATATTAGTGTTAGGGACCCTTGAAACGTGGTCTGCCGTGAAGTTTGGCTCAAGGGCTTACAACAATTTGGCCAAAATGTTAAACTAAAAGACCATTTTATTTATTAGTTATTTATACATGTATATTTAGGCACTATACCGTGTATATAAGTTTTTCTGGATGTGCACTGAGCTTTGTCTGTGTTTTATGTTATGTCTCTGGTTTTAAATATATATTGCCATGCTCAGTAGCACTCCTCTGTGAAACTTATATGCTTATATATATGTTGTGGGTATTTTGGGGGTTCAATTTGAGCTTGTAGGTGTTCTGTATGTTTTGATTTGATTACCACGTGTATTACTACTGTGAAGCGCTATGTACATTAATGGTGCTATATAAATAAAGACATACAATACAATACAATATAGTGCTATATATAGTGTATAAATGTGCTGCACATACACACACTGACACCCCATACTGTGAGAGTGAAGGGATATAGTGCTATATATAGTGTATAAATGCAGTATATGTACACACTGATACACACTACACTGTGAGTGTTACAGTCCAGAAGGGAGGAACGTGAGATGGTGATACGGAAGAGAAGATGTAAGAAGGGAGGAACGTGACATCGTGATACAGAAGAGAAGATATAAGAAGGGAGGAACTTGAGATGGTGATACGGAAGAGAAGATGTACAGTAAGTAGGGAGGAACGTGAGATGGTGATACGGAAGAGAAGATATAAGAAGGGAGGAACGTGAGATGGTGATACGGAAGAGAAGATGTAAGAAGGGAGGAACGTGACATCGTGATACGGAAGAGAAGATATAAAAAGGGAGGAACGTGAGATGGTGATACGGAAGTGAAGATGTAAGTAGGGAGGAACGTGACATCGTGATACGGAAGAGAAGATGTAAGTAGGGAGGAACGTGAGATGGTGATACGGAAGAGAAGATGCAAGAAGGGAGGAACGTGAGATGGTGATACGGAAGAGAAGATGTAAGAAGGGAGGAACGTGACATCGTGATACGGAAGAGAAGATGTAAGTAGGGAGGAACGTGAGATGGTGATACGGAAGAGAAGATGCAAGAAGGGAGGAATGTGAGATGGTGATACGGAAGAGAAGATGTAAGAAGGGAGGAACGTGAGATGGTGATACGGAAGAGAAGATATAAGAAGGGAGGAACGTGAGATTGTGATACGGAAGAGAAGAAGTAAGTAGGGAGGAACGTGACATCGTGATACGGAAGAGAAGATGTAAGTAGGGAGGAACGTGAGATCGTGATACGGAAGAGAAGATGTAAGAAGGGAGGAACGTGAGATCGTGATACGGAAGAGAAGATGTAAGAAGGGAGGAACGTGAGATCGTGATACGGAAGAGAAGATGTAAGAAGGGAGGAACATGAGATGGTGATACGGAAGAGAAGATGTAAGAAGGGAGGAACGTGAGATGGTGATACGGAAGAGAAGATGTTATAAGGGAGGAACGTGACATCGTGATACGGAAGAGAAGATATAAGAAGGGAGGAACGTGAGATGGTGATACGGAAGAGAAGATGTAAGAAGGGAGGAACGTGAGGTCGTGATACGGAAGAGAAGATGTAAGAAGGGAGGAACGTGAGATTGTGATACGGAAGAGAAGATGTAAGTAGGGAGGAACGTGAGATGGTGATATGGAAGAGAAGATGTTATAAGGGAGGAACGTGAGATTGTGATACGGAAGAGAAGATGTAAGAAGGGAGGAACGTGAGATCGTGATACGGAAGAGAAGATATAAGAAGGGAGGAACGTGAGATGGTGATACGGAAGAGAAGATGTAAAAAGGGAGGAACGTGAGATTGTGATACGGAAGAGAAGATATAAGAAGGGAGGAACGTGAGATGGTGATACGGAAGAGAAGATGTAAGAAGGGAGGAACGTGACATCGTGATACGGAAGAGAAGATGTAAGAAGGGAGGAACGTGAGATGGTGATACGGAAGAGAAGATGTAAGAAGGGAGGAACGTGAGATGGTGATACGGAAGAGAAGATGTAAGAAGGGAGGAACGTGAGATGGTGATACGGAAGAGAAGATGTAAGAAGGGAGGAACGTGAGATGGTGATACGGAAGAGAAGATGTAAGAAGGGAGGAACGTGAGATGGTGATATGGAAGATGTAAGAAGGGAGGAACGTGAGATGGTGATACGGAAGATGTAAGAAGGGAGGAACGTGAGATGGTGATACGGAAGAGAAGATGTACCCTTTAAGAAGGGAGAACTGTCACGTGAATTCTACAGATAAACACAAGAAGAAATAAAAATACAGAGAAGATGGAAAATAGAAATACAAAATCAAAAGATACAAAGAAAGTGAAGATAAATCAGAAGAATTAAATAATTCACATGAATTAATAATAAAATCACATTTATTACCTTCCTCTGGGTCTTGATGCCTTCTCGAAAAACTTGGTGCGTGAAGCCACCCTGCGAATATAAAGGGTTCGTATAAGGAGTGCGCCCCAGTAAGTCGGAGAGAGTGCGCCCCAGTAAGTCGGAGAGACTGCGCCCCAGTAAGTCGGAGAGAGTGCGCCCCAGTAAGTCGGAGAGACTGCGCCCCAGTAAGTCGGAGAGACTGCGCCCCAGTAAGTCGGAGAGACTGCGCCCCAGTAAGTCGGAGAGACTGCGCCCCAGTAAGTCGGAGAGACTGCGCCCCAGTAAGTCGGAGAGACTGCGCCCCAGTAAGTCGGAGAGACTGCGCCCCAGTAAGTCGGAGAGACTGCGCCCCAGTAAGTCGGAGAGACTGCGCCCCAGTAAGTCGGAGAGAGTGCGCCCCAGTAAGTCGGAGAGTGTGCGTCCAGTAAGTCGGAGAGAGGTGCGCCCCAGTAAGTCGGAGAGAGGTGCGCCCCAGTAAGTCGGAGGTCTCTGTGCCGCTCTCTAGACTAGCGGATGCACCATGTAATCCACACATTATTAACCCTCTCAGTACCGGAGTGGTGAGTAAAGCACTGTGATGATGACACAGACATCAAGAACAGTGTGTAAGGCGTCATGTGGCTGAGTGCTTTCTCTTTGTTGCTAATGAGCGGTAATGTGACCAGTCGTGGTATTATTTACTTATTTGTAAATGTGCATTTAGATTTTTACATAAATATGGAATTGACCCTTTTTTTTCTGCCTCCGCTGTACTGCACTTCCACAGCTTAGTAACGTTACACACAGGGAGCAGACACTCACACTCACGTTACACACAGGGAGCAGACACTCACACAACATACAGGGCACAGACACTCACACTGACATTACACACAGGGAGCAGACACACACTCACGTTACACACAGGGCGCAGATACTCACAGTGACATTACACAGACATCGCAGACACTCACGCATGGTACATACAGGGCACAGACACTCACACTGACATTACACACAGGGAGCAGACACACACTCACGTTACACACAGGGCGCAGATACTCAGTGACATTACACACAGGGAGCAGACACACTCACGTTACACACAGGGTGCAGATACTCACAGTGACATTACACAGACATCGCAGACACTCACGCATGGTACATACAGGGCACAGACACTTATACTGACATAACACACAGGGAGCAGACAATTACACTCACGTTACATACAGGATGTAGACACTCACATTACACACAGGGCGCAGATACTCACACTCACATTACACACAGGGTGCAGGTACTCACACTCACATTACACACAGGGAGCAGACACACACTCACGTTACACACAGGGCGCAGATACTCACAGTGACATTACACACAGGGAGCAGACACACACTCACGTTACACACAGGGTGCAGATACTCACAGTGACATTACACAGACATCGCAGACACTCACGCATGGTACATACAGGGCACAGACACTTATACTGACATAACACACAGGGAGCAGACAATTACACTCACGTTACATACAGGACGTAGACACTCACATTACACACAGGGCACAGATACTCACACTCACATTACACACAGGGTGCAGGTACTCACACTCACATTACACACAGGGCGCAGACCCTCACACTCACATTACACAGAGGGTGCAGACACTCACACTGACGGCGGGATGTCCTTGCCTCCCAAGGTGCCCTCTGTTCTTGGCTCAGGTTTTTGGGGTACCACTGCCCTGGAGGGGGGGTCTGGAGGTCTGACCGGCGGACGCGAGATCACCGGCCTCTCTCCTGGAGACCGTGCTTTGCCGATACTGTCACAGTCACCTGTAGGGTGACAAAGAAGCGGCACTTTAACCCTTGTGTGATTGCTACCGCGCACCCTGAATGCTGCCGGAGCTTAAATACCTTCGCACGTTGTGTGTGGCGCTCAGCTGTGATCAGACTCACCTTCTCGGGGGCTGCAGGACGCGTCAGGCCTCTTTTGGGGTACACCGGAGATGCTTTGGTGAGCGCGGAGGTTAGAGGCAGGTCCCCGTTTAAGTGCTTTGTGGGGGTCTTGGTTCCGCCGTCCTGCATCCTGGAGACCAGTCTGGACACGTCCACCTCAGAGCAGGGAGAGGAGGGACCCCTCGCCTCTCCGTCCCCCAGCCTGGGGACACTGGGTAAGTATTTCCTGCGCTGCAGCGGGTAAGGGGGCTCGTGGCTGGTCGGGACAGAGCCATTGAGAGTCCGGCCGGATACCTCACCTGATGAAGGACACACACAATGCTGAGGTTCGAGAGGACACTTTGCATCTTAACCTGCAGACTCGCTTTTCTGGCCGGGATTATGCAACGTCTGGAACCAGAAGCTAACACTTCTTCCTGGGGGTTCAGGGGGCTGCGTCTCAGACCCGGGCCCAGCTTCTGTTAGGGGGGACACCTCCCTTCTGTGTCACTGCCCGGCCTCAAATATACCTGAAGATCGATTCAAGTGCCGACATGCGGAAGGTAATGGGTATCACCCAGTGCTTAATAAGCGTTTCACTGCCAGAGGTGTTAACCTCACAGTGCAGGGGCAAAGGGAGCTATAATAAAGCACATTATGTGCACGGGTATATAACTGTCTCACATTGTAGTGTATATCAGTGTGTGTATGCTGCACAGTTATACACTAGATATAGCACTATATCCCTTCACTCTCACAGTATGGGGGTGTCAGTGTGTGTATCAGTGTGTGTATGCTGCACAGTTATACACTATATATAGCACTATATCCCTTCACTCTCACAGTATGGGGGTGTCAGTGTGTGTATCAGTGTGTGTATGCTGCACATTTATCTTATACTATATTAGTGAAAGCACTGTATGTTTGCCTGCCTGCCTGCCTGCCTGCATGCATGCCTGCCTGCTGGATGTCCGGTGTCCCTAGCGGCAATCTCATTGGTCCCTTGGCCCGCCCGCCCCCGCACACCTCTCATTGGCCTCACACACTCACACCACCCCCTTGGCCCGCCCCCCACACCTCTCATTGGCCTGAGGCGGAGTGACGGGCCAAAGGTCCAAAAAAATAAATCACCACACACAGCGGCATCACCTCTTCCCCCTCCCCAGCGGCATCACCTCTTCCCCCTCCCCAGCGGCATCACCTCTTCCCCCTCCCCAGCGGCATCACCTCTTCCCCCTCCCCAGCGGCATCACCTCTTCCCCCTCCCCAGCGGCATCACCTCTCCCCCTCCCCAGCGGCATCACCTCTCCCCCCTCACCGCTCCAAATCACCTCTCCCCGCTCCAAATCACCTCTCCCCGCTCCAAATCACCTCTCCCCCCTCCCCGCTCCAAATCACCTCGCTTCCCGCAGCTGCCACGCGGCGCGTAAGATGGCGGACCCCCTTCCTCCCTCGCGGCGCCGAGTCAGACGGTGGCGGCGCCCGGAAGTACAGGTAGGTGTCGCTCCCCACCTCCGGCGCCAAACGGAACTGAGAAAGGGCGCATCAACTGAGGTGTGTGTGTGTGTGTGTGTGTCACTGTCCACTGCCCCCCCCTCCTATCCACTGCCCCCCCCTCCTGTCCACTGCCCCCCCCTCCTGTCCACTGCCCCCCCCTCCTGTCCCCCCTCCTGTCCACTGCCCCCCCCCTCCTGTCCACTGCCCCCCCTCCTGTCCACTGCCCCCCCTCCTGTCCACTGCCCCCCCCTCCTGTCCACTGCCCCCTCCTCCTGTCCACTGCCCCCCCCTCCTGTCCACTGCCCCCCCCTCCTGTCCACTGCCCCCCCCCTCCTGTCCACTGCCCCCCCCTCCTGTCCACTGCCCCCCCCTCCTGTCCACTGCCCCCCCCTCCTGTCCACTGCCCCCCCCCCTCCTGTCCACTGCCCCCCCCCCCTCCTGTCCACTGCCCCCCCCCCTCCTGTCCACTGCCCCCCCCCTCCTGTCCACTGCCCCCCCCCCTCCTGTCCACTGCCCCCCCCCCCCTCCTGTCCACTGCCCCCCCCTCCTGTCCACTGCCCCCCCTCCTGTCCACTGCCCCCCCCTCCTGTCCACTGCCCCCCCCCCTCCTGTCCACTGCCCCCCACCCTCCTGTCCACTGCCCCCCCCCTCCTGTCCACTGCAGGAAATGCAGGGGGAGGAATCCATGCCTTTGAGGCGCCCCCCCCCTCCCTTTGACGCCCCCCCCTGCCTTTGACGCCCCCCCCTGCCTTTGACGCCCCGCGCGCACACACTGACTGACTGCCGCACGCACGCACACACTGACTGACGCGCACACAAAGCCTGACTGACGCACGCACACACTGACTGAGGCACACACTGACTGTGTGTGCGTCAGTCAGTCTGTGTGTGTTTGTGTTTCTGCCTCAGACTCACTGACGCGCGAGCAAACACACAGTGACTGACGCACACACGCTACATGAAGCTGTAAAGGAGGGAGGGAGGGGGGGTACTGGATTGATGTGAATGGGGGACAAACAGAGAGAGGGGGGAGGAGAGAGAGGAACGGGAACATTACATCCCGGGCAACGCCGGGTCTCTCAGCTAGTACACTATATATAGCACAATATCCCTTCACTCTCACAGTATGGGGGTGTCAGTGTGTGTATATGCTGCACATTTATACACTACTAGCTGAGAGACCCGGCGTTGCCCGGGAGGTAAATGCGTAATAGGTAGTATTATTTATAAATTGTGGAACAATAGGTGAGTATTTGTTGTAAAGGTTAGATAATAATATTGAAAAGAAAGATGGAAGAAAATGTAATACGATGTTGTATAAAAATGGTTTATTGTAACCACACCACAGTACAATGTATATTTTGGTGCCATAAGTGATGTAAAAATGTGAGGCGTGTGTCCTGCTAGGGTGTGAGG